>NC_091232.1:21325710-21430710 GCF_040958095.1 Procambarus clarkii
AAAAAGACCAGTGGTTAGCTGTGGTTATTATAGAGCAGGAAGGCTGCAATAGGACAGAATGAAATGATAAGGACAGAGCGGCAGTGAATGAAATACTAAAGGGGCTAGAGATGGAAGGGGCTGAACATAACATTGAGAAGTTTTTCACGTTAGGCTGATACAACAAGGACAGAGACTGCATGATAAAGATAGTGTTTGCAAACGAGACCACAAAGGAGAATATTCTTGCAAGGAAGAGACAACTGCAATATGTGGGAGGATTCAAAAAAGTATTCCTTCATGTTACTGTATCGACATCATCGTCGAAGTGTGGAGATGCAATTACAGCACCATCTGTGAGTCGGCACTCCAGTACCTTTGGTATTGAACATTATGTAGGCAGCGCCATCTGTTGGTGGTGGTGTGGTAGCGATTAACGACTCTGGTTTCCTACCTTAGTTCGAAAGAGAGGCGATGTGGATGATCTCTGGTGGGTGGCGTGTCACGATCAGCGCCTTCTAGGTTGTGCTACAAGCATAACATCAACTTCCCGGTTAATGAGTGTTACCTCATGGTTTCCCCAGTGTCCTGTCCATCTCATTAATGACGGTTTTATGTCCACAGAAGTGACGTGTGGAGGCAATTGTAGTGAGGAAGGCAGTTTACCTTGGGCAGTACACGAACCCTTAGCTTGGTCCTGAAAAAAGACTAAGTAAACCGCCGTCGATTGAGACAGTGTGTTAGCTGCTAGTATACACAGTTTTGGTGACGATCGGCATACTCCAGGATTGGCTATTAAGGGTTACAGTGATGTGCCTAGTGTGAAGTGCTGCTAGCAAGCTGCTAGAGGCTTCTGCTGAGGAGTTAGCTACCCCTGTGTGAGTTTGTTGGTTCCCTTGTCAGCATGTTGCTGAAGCCCTCTGCCACTGAGTAGCTGAAGAGCGAAAGGTGGGGTGTAGGCACATCCAGATATAGTGTGGGGTGGACTGGTCTGTGTAGAAAGGTGAACTCGCCAGTGTTGTCCTGTACGAGTGGATAAGGTACTGGGACGTTGTAATCACTAGAGTTGGTGAACACTGCAAACGCATTTGTGTCCTGCGTGAAAGTGACACTATTGTACATACGTGTAGAAGTAGTCTATTTATATATATTAATGGTGGGGGTGAATATATGGATGAAGGAAAGCTTGTATTGTTTATCCCCTTATATCTTTATTGCGCTATACAGCCAGTTCTTGAAAGCCTCCTACCGACTTGGGATCGGATACTCTAAAAGAGGTAATATAACCAAGAACCCGGTTACTGGTCCTAAGTGACAGTAACATAATTGGCATCCCCAGCGGGCTCCGACTTCTTGTCAAGTGCGTTTGATAGGATTGGTTATATAGTGCAATCTCCGAGTATAGCTTCCTCGTTCCGTTTTGTGTTTGTGTGGTGCAGTGTTGAAAATAGTGCAGTGTTGCGTGCTTGGGCTCAACTTGAAAAAGGTACAATATGGCAGAAAAAAAGACCATCGATAACTTGTACGACGTGCAGGAATTCCTAAACCAGGAAGACTGCCGTCCAAGATTTAAATACCTTGGGAAGCCTGAATTAGTGTTGATAAGTGCTTATTTAGGAATCTAAGTGAGTGACCGGGATACACGTGCGGAGATCCTCTCGATGGTCCATAAGCACTTAAAAACCCGATGAAAAGCAAGAAAGTGAGGCGCAGAGTAAAAAGGAAAGTGTCATGGCTTCCACTGAAAAGGAAGTCCAAGGAAGTGATGGTGGGAGTGACACTAGTGAACTTAACATGAGCCTATTGACTGTGAAAATGCGTGAGTTAGAAATCCATCATGAAATAGAATGGAAAAGCTAGAACTAGAAGAAAGAAAACAAGAGAAAGAAAGGAGAGAAAGAGAAGAGCGAGAAAGGAAAGAAAGAGAGGAGTGAGAAAGATAAGATAATGAACGAGAAAGGAGACACGAATTGGAAGTGCTAAGGTTAGGATGTAGGAGGGAAATAATTAGTTTTGATTCAGTGAGGAACATCAAAATGGTTCCTAAGTTTAACGAGAAAGAAGTCTCAAAGTTCTTTGCCCTTTTGAGAAGGTAGCTGCATCATTTGAATGGCCGAGGGAAAATTGGGCCAATATGATCCAATCCGTTTTGACTGGAAAGGCCCAAATTGCATACTCAACGTTGTCGATGGATGACTCCAGTGATTACGACGCTCTCAAGAAGGTAGTGCTGATGGCTTACCAGTTGGTGCCTGTTACGAAACTTCTGCCTGCATGCCTGAAGCATGCAGGCAGAAGTTTCGTAACCTAAAGAAGACATCAAAGCACACCTTCACCGAATTTGCGAGTATTAAAGAACGGCTGTTTCCCAAATGGTGCGCTTCTCGGAAGATAGAGACAAAAGAGCAACTTGACCAGCTCATTCTATTAGAAGACTTTGAAGATTGTCTGTCTGGTGATCTGAAGACGTACCTGGAAGAACAGCAAGTAGAAACCATGAGTGCGGCAGCCACTATGGCTGAGGAGTATATTATAACACAACGGCCTTCTACCAGGTACGTTCTGAAGAGCTACTCGAAACCACCTACGAAGCATAAGCAGGAGGATTAGACCATCCCACGAGGTGCCATAAAATCAACCCCAGGTAATCCTAGAAGAATTAGTCCTAGGAGGGACTTAGTGTGTTGGACCTGCGGGCAGAGAGGACACATAGCTTCTAAGTGTCGAGGCAGAACGAGTAACGACTCGCGTAGGGAGGTTATGCTGGGTAGCTGTATGATGCCACCAGTAGCCGCCCTGTCGCTAGAGATGAAGAAAGAGAAACCAGAGTTGTTTGCCCCCTACACTTTGCACAGGTATGTATCGAGTGACCAAACGGGTAAGTCTGTGGTGGTAATCAGAGATAATGGAGTTGCCCAGTTTCTGATTTTGAAAAACTCGTTACCCGAGGAAGTGTCTATTAATGGGAAAGAAAACGTCATATTCGGCGGGTTTCCCTCGACATTGTAAGTTGCCCCTTTAGTAAAAGTACATCTCGAGTCATCGTACTTCAGTGGCAAATGTACATTAGCAGTGGTGGATAATCTTCCAATAGAGGAGAAAGAGGTTATCTTGGTCTACGACTTGGCTCTAGGTTTGGTGCATAACCATCCCCTAGTTGTGGAAGACCCGGTATATGATGTGAAACCAGTAGTAGCCGTACAAACTAGATCCCAGGCACAAACACAATTGAAATTAAATACTTTGTTTGACCCTCTACCTACCCTGCAGGTTACTGATAATGCTCCCGCGACCTTGCTGGATTCGACTCCCGTACCAGAACACTGGACCCGAACAACCCTGATACTAAGAGATTCAGAAGAACAGAAGAAGGAACCCCCAAGTGCAGGTATTAACTGGTACTATGGATTCCACTGCAAAAGGAGGTGACCAGTATTTCTGGACAAATGAAGTACTGTGTCGGAGGTGCCCACAGAAATATCTCCAGTCTACTGAGGAAGAGACACAGGTAGTCGTAGCCGCAGTATTTCGGGCCAACTTGTTACTTTCAGCCCATGCCGACCGATTTGCCGAACACTGCAGGATATCAAAAACCTTTCATCGCCTGGCTAGATGTTTCTCCTGGACGCGGATGAAGAGCGACATTCGATGATTTTGTAAGTCCTGCCATGAATGTCAGATAGCTGGAAAAGTAAATCAGCCTGTTCCCAAAGCCTCTCTCTGTCCTATACCCTCTACTTGTGAGCCCTTTGAGCACCTCATCTTAGATATAGTAGGCCTGCTTCCGCCTTCTACTGCTGGAGTACAGTATCTGCACACTATTACGGATCGGGTTAGTAGGTACCCAGAAGCAATCCCCCTGAAGACAATCACAGCGAATGTAATTGTGAAGCATCTTCTCTGGTTCGTTGCACGATATGGTCTTCCTAAGACCATCCAAACGGATCATGGGACTAATTTTACCTCTGTCTTATTTCGTCAACAGATTGCCGGCCTTGAGATCCAGCATATTACATCTAGTGCCTACCATCCTGCAAAAGGCTTTGGAGAGGTTCCATCAGACGCTGAAGGGCATGCTGAGGAAATATTGCTACGAAAGGCAGAGCAAATGGGATGAAGACCTACCCTACCGGTTAGATCGGTAAGATCTTTTCCAAACGAATACCTAGGCGTGACTCTGTTTGAAATGATGTATGGTCACGCAGTAAGAGGTCTCATGAAGATGGTAAGGGATCAATGGCTGGACCATGAAGACGACCTAGATGCTGTAGACTGGTTGTCTACTAACAAAGGCAGGTTGTTTTCTGCGTGGGAGATAGCCAAACGAAACTTGGTGAACTCTGAGGCAGCTACCAAGCAGAGATACGACCAAAGGACAACACCGAAGGATTTTCAGGTAGGGGACCTAGTGTTGGTATGTTCACCCACTGTGACGGGGAGTCTGAGTGCCAGGTTCATAGGTCCTTATCCAGTATTGAAGAAAGTAACCTGTACTAATTACATCCTTAGCACTCCAGATCGAAGGAAGAAACAAACGATAGTCCATATTAATATGATAAAGAAATATCAAGGTCGTGACATTCGCCCAGTAACCATAGTGGCGACAAAAGAGGATGGTCAAGAGGCGATGGAGGATGCTGAAAAGGTATTAACCAACTCAGAGAGCTTATATAATTTACAGACAATGTTGACCCACGTAACTGAAGGAAACCAACCACCTCTGGTAAGACTAATCCAGGAATTTAAGACTATTTTTCGAGACGCTCTAGGACTAACATCTGTCCTACGGCATGACGTTATCCTGAATGATGGAGTAAGGCCGATCAAACAACACCCATATCGTCTCAACCCCCGGAAAAAAGAGGTGGTGAAACGCTAGGTGGAATATATGCTGCAGCACCATCTGATAGCCCTGAGCATAAGTCCATGGTCATCCCCGGTTCTGCTAGTGCTCAAACCTGATAAGGAATACAGA
The DNA here is from genome assembly GCF_040958095.1 of Procambarus clarkii. Taxonomy (NCBI): domain Eukaryota; kingdom Metazoa; phylum Arthropoda; class Malacostraca; order Decapoda; family Cambaridae; genus Procambarus; species Procambarus clarkii. Next base: position 21,330,665 of record NC_091232.1, read on the forward strand.
TTGTGTATTGATTACAGACAGGTTAATAAGGTCACAGTAGCAGATACCTACCCTCTTCCAAGAGTAGAAGTGTCTAGATACTATCGGCAGGGCGCAATACTTAACAAAATTCGACCTATTTAAAGGCTAATGGCAGGTTTCCCTCACGGATCGAGCCAAACCCATCTCATCGTTTGTGACCCCCAGACGGCCTGTTTGAATGCCAGGTGATGCAGTTTGGGATGAAGAATGCCGCATCCACCTTCAACAGGATGATGGGTATGGTGTTGTGTGATGTAATTAATACTATGGCCTATATCGACGATGTCTTAATCCATGAATCAAGTTGGGAAGAACACCTACGTCATCTAGAAGAATTCTTTATGGCCATGCAACATGCTTGGTTAGTAGTCAACCTAAATAAATCTGAGTTCGCTAAAACCTCCATTATCTTTGTAGGATATGTGGTGGGAGGAGGAAGGATTGTCCCAAAAACCAGCAACGTGGAAACTATCATCCAGTACTGGACTCCTTCAACAAGGAAGGAAATCTTGCGTTTCTTTGGTATGGCTGGTTTTTACCGTAAATTTGTCCCCAACTCTTCAATCATCGCAGTCCCTCTTATGAATCTTCTAAAGAAGGGCATAAAGTTCCTGTGGGGCAAAAGCTGTCATGAGGCTTTTGAAAATTTAAAGCAGTTTTGATTTCTTCTCCTATCCTCATGTCCCCAAATTTCGAAGATAAATTCACTCTCACCGTAAATGCTTCCGATTACGGCCTCGGGGCTGTATTATCACAGATTGATGCTAAAGGAGTGGAACACCCTATAGCATACTATTCTAAGAAGTTTACTAATAGCCAGCTAAATTACTTTGAGATAGAAAAGGAGACGTTGGCCTTGGTCAGTTCTGTACAACACTTTGAAGTTTACCTAAGCAGTAATGGCCATCCAATACTGGTCAGGTCTGACCACAATCCCCTAAAATACTATGCACAGTTAAGGCAGAAAAATCTTCTGCTCGCCAGATGGAGTCTACACCTCCAACAATATTCCCTATATGTCAAGCATATCAAAGGAGTGGACAACGTGGTGGCAGACACATTGTCTCCCATCTGAGGTACTGAGTTTGTTTTGCTCAAGCATACTAATTTGGTTTATTTTCATTTTAGAAACCAAACCATCGTTGGAGGGTGGAGACGCAATTACAGTGCGATCTGTGAGTCGGCACTCCCGTACCCCTAGTATTGAACGCAATGTGGACAGCGCCATCTGTTGGTGGTGGCGTGGTTGCAATGAATGGCTCTGGTTTCCTGCCTTAGTCAGAAAGAGAGGTCGATGTGGATGACCTTTGGTGGGTGGCGTGTCATGATCAGCGCCATCTAGGTTGTGCTACAAGAATAACGTTCACTCCCCGGTGAATGAGTGTTACCTCATGGTTTCCCCAGTGTCCTGTCCATCTTATTAATGACGTTTTTATGTCCACAGAAGTGAAGAGTGGAGGCAATTGTGGTGAGGAAGGCAGTTTACCTTGGACAGCTCACGAATCCTTAGATTGGTCCTGAAAGAAGACTAAGTAAGCCGCCGTCGATAAAGGAAGTGTGTTAGCTGCTAGTATACGCAGCAGCTAACACACGGTGACGATCGGCGTACCCTGGGATTGGCTATTAAGGGTTACAGTGATATGCATAGTGTGAAGTGCTGCTAGCAAACTGCTAGAGGCTTCTGCTGAGCGGTTTGCTACCCGTGTGTGAGTTCGTTTGGTACCCATGTCAGCATGTTGCTGGAGCCCTCTGCCAGTGGGGTGTTGGCACATCGTGATACTGTGTGGGTGGACTGGCTCGTATAGAAAGGTGAACTCACCAGTGTTGTCCAGTATAAGTGGATAAGGTACTGGGACGTCGTAATCACTGGAATTGGTGAACACTGCAAATGCATTTGTATCCTGAGTGAAAGTGACACTATTGTATGTAAGTGAAGCAATAGTCTATTTTAATATTTATTTAATGGTGGAGGTGAATATAAATATAAATAAAATAAATAAATATGTTTATTCAGGTAAGGTATATACATACAAGTGATGTTACATTAATGGATTGATATATAGATAGAGCTAGTACTGTACATACAATGTCTCATAGACTAACCAGTATTCGTTTGCCTTGTTCGGGTAGAATGTAGACACAGTAGTCGCTTCTGTTTATATTTATTGAGTGAGGCAACAAGGTATATATCTTGCCAACCGAGGTCCACCTTACTCTGGGTCTGAGAGAGAACTAGTCCTAGAGCCCACTACCGACTTGGGGTCGGATACACTAAAAGAGGTAATATTACCAAGAACCCGGTTACTGGTCCTAAGTGGCCGTAACACTCCAGAAGGACATGATGAGGGAGGAGAGAGCCATGGCAGCAGCAGATAGGAAGAAACGAAGGGTGGGAGGAGAAAACCAGGAAATCACAGCCTCCAACACAACATTCCCAGAGGTGAGGGGGGGGGGGGGAGGACCCACAACCAGCAACCCAGTAACACCAGAAGGGAGGGCAACTCCACCACCCTCCTCTGCATAGAACCCTCCCAACCCCAAACACTCCCTGCTCTTGCTCAAATTCTCAGTCAACTCTCCCTCCCCCTTCATCCCATACCCACCCTTCTTCCCCTCCCCCACACCCACTGTGTCCCACCTCCCCCCATTCCCTCCCTTTCCCCCCCTCCCCATTCTTCCAATACCCTCCTTGTCCCCTTTCACTTAACCCTCCCCCCCCCTTACCTCAGTATCCTCTGAGATCCACCTCACAAATCCTCACACTTATGGAAGAGTTTCCTCCATCAGCAGAACGCTTACAAAGAAGGGGACATGAGAAGGAACAGAAGAAAACCCAGACTTAATAGCACTCATAGAATAAAGCTAACGAAAACCATAAAAAAATGCAGCATTTCCACACGACTACTGTGTTGTGAGGAAAAGAGAGAGAAGGAAGAGGAGGTGGTGGTGTAGCTCTGCTGGTAAGAAAAGACGGGAGTTTTGAGGAGAAGGATATTCAGAGCTGTAAGGTTTCAGTGACTACATAACAGGTACCATAGCAATTGGAGGACAAAACATTATAGTGATAGTCATATATAACCCACCACCAAATGACAGAAGACACAGACAGGATTATGACAGAAACAACATGGCCACCATTACCATAATAGAGAGAGCAGCTTCTGTCACTGGCAGGAACGAATGCAGACTACCAATCAATGCTAAATTTCAACCACAGGAAGAGATTGGGAGAACAGAGACCCACATGGAGGAAAATACACACGGTGAGCTAAGCTGCTGGACGTGGCAACAAGAAACTTTCTAAGCCAACACGTCAAGGGATCGACAAGAATGATGGGGAAGATGATGCTTGATCTGATATTTACCCTAAATGAGTGGGATATAAGGGGAAGTTAAGTTTGAAGCACCCTTGGGAATGAGTGATCACACTGTATCGATCTTTGAGTACCTGGAGGAGCTAGATTGTATCTCCCTCGCAAAAAAGAACCAGGAAACAAAACGCTGGCGTACCGAAAGTGGAATTATGACATGAGATGTTTCCTAAGGGATATACCATAGGACACAGAACTCAGAGCTAAGTATGTACAAGACTTGATGGACTATGTCACCCTAAAGTGTCAGGAGGCAGTAAACAGGATTATCACGGCCGAAAAGGAAAACTCTGAGAAGCAAAAGAAGAATCCATGGTTTAATAAGGCATAAATGGAAGCAAAGGAACCGAACTAAAGGAGGTGAAGAAACTTCCAGAATAACAGAATATCTGAATGCAGAGAGAGAGATCAGAGAACCAGGAATGAGTATATTAGAATGAAAAGAGAAGCAGAGAAAAATCGTGAGAATGATATAGCAAACATAGCCAAGACTTAACCAAAGCTACTCCACAGTCACACCAGGAGGAAAACAACAGTGAAAGAACATTTGATGAAACTTAGAATGGGTGAGAACAGGTACACAGAGAATGACGCAAGGCGAAGATCGTGAGAAAAAAACCTGGTAACACATCTGGAGAGAAGCTACTTTGTGACAAATCGCCAACATGGGTTCAGGGAGGGTAAATCTTGCCTGACTCATATTATTAGAATTCTACGACCAGGTGACGAAGATTAAGCAAGAAAGAGAAGGCTGGACGGACTGCATTTTCTTTGATTGTTAGAAAGCCTTTGACACAGTACCCCAGAAGAGGCTAGTACATAAGCTGAAGAGGCAGACAGGAGTAACTATTAAGAGGTTCCAGTGGATAAGGGAGCACCTAAGCAATAGGAAGCAGAGAGTTACAGTGAGGGGGGAAGACCTTAGATATGCGGGAAGTCACCAGTGGAGTTCCACAGGGCTCTGTACTCGGACCTATCCTGTTTCTGATATACGTAAATGATCTCCCAGAGGATATAGATTCATTCCTCTCAATGTTTGCTGAAATTGCCAAAATTATGAGAAGGATTAAGACAGAGGAGGACTGCTTGAGGCTTCAAGAAGACCTGGACATACTGAAGGAATGGTTGAACAAATTGTTGTTCGAGTTTAACCCAAGCAAATGTAATGTAATGAAGATAAGTGTAAGGAGCAGGAGGCCAAATACAAGGTTTTATTTGGGAGATGAAATTCTTCAAGAGTCAGAGAGAGAGAAAGACTTGGGAGTTGATATCACGTAAGACCTGTCCCCTGAAGTGCATATCAAGAGGATAACATCAGCGGCATATTCCAGGTAGGCCTAATTAAGAACGGCCTTTAGAAATTTGTGAAAGGAATAATTCGAACTTTGTATACCACATATGTCAGACGAATCCTGGAGTATGCAGATCCAGCATTGAGTCCACATCTAGTCAAGAATAAAACTAAACTGGGAAAGGTTCAAAGGTTTGCCACCAGACTAGTACCCGAACTGAGAGGTATGAGCTACGAGGAGAGACTATGGGAATTAAACCTCACGTCGCTGGAAGACAGATGAATTAGGTGGGACATAATCACCACATACAAGATTCTCAAAGGAATTGAAAGGGTAAATAAAGAAAAGCTATTTAACACAAAGGGCCACACTCACTAGTGGACACAGGTGTTAATTGAGTGCCCAAATGAGCCACAGAGATATTAGACAGAACTTTTTTTAGTGTCAGAGTGGTTGACAAATGGAATGCATTAGGAAGTGATGTGGTAGAGGCTGACTCCAAACACAGTTTCAAGTGTAGATACGATAGAGCCCAGTAGGCTCAGGATCCTGTAAATCAGTTCATTGTCAGTTGAGAGGCGGGACCAAAGAGCCAGAGCTCAACCACCGCAAGCACACCTAGGTGAGTACAACTTGGTGAGTACATGCTCACATGCACTCGCTCACACGCACACGCTCACACACACACACACTAGAAGCACTAAGTGTACCACTCTCTATAGTGTATAACAGGTCACTGGAAACAGGAGACCTACCAGAAAGTTGGAACACAGTTAACGTAGTCCAAATATACAAAAAGGGTGACAAGCAAGAGGCACTGAACTACAGGCCAATTTCCCTAACTTGTATACCATTAAAGGTGATGGAGAAGATCGTGAAGAAAAGGCTCGTAGAGCATCTGGAGTGAAATAGCTTTGTAACACACCACCAGCATGGATTCAGATATGGTAAATCGTGCCTCACAGGTTTATTAGAATTCTATGACCAGGCAATAAAAATTAGGCAATAAAGAAAAGGTTGGGCCGACTTCATTGTACTGGACTGCAAGAAAGCGTTTGACACAGTACCCCATAAAAGGCTATTAAAAAAGTTGGAGCAACAGGCAGAAGTAAAAAGGAAGGTGCTCCAGTGGATAAGGGAATATTTAATCAACAGGAAACAGCGAGTAACGGTGAGGGGGGGAGACATCAGAGTGGCGAGATGTCACCAGTGGAGGCCCACAGGGCTCAGCACTTGGACCCATCCTGTTTCTAATATATGTAAACGATCTTCCGGAAGGTATAGACTCATTCCTCTCAAAGTTTGCTGATGATACAAAAATTATGAGAAGAATCAAGACAGATGAAGATAGACAGAGGCTACAGGATGACCTGGACAAACTGGAGGAATGCTCTAGAAAATGGCTGCTAAAGTTCAACTCGGGAAAGTGTAAAGTAATGCAATTAGGCGAAGGGAGCAGGAGGCTGAACACAAGGTACCATCTGGGAGGTGAAATCCTGCACAAGTTAAATAGAGAGAAAGATTTGGAGGTTGATATCACACCGAACCTGTCCCCAGAGGCTCACATCAAAAGAATATCATCAGCGGCATATGCTAGACTGGCCTACGAACTGCCTTTAGAAACTTGTGTAAGGAATCGTTCAGGACCCTGTATACCACTTATGTCAGACCAATCCTGGAATATGCAGCTCCAGCCTGGAGTCCATACCTAGTTAAACACAAGACAAAGTTAGAGAAGGTTCAGCGGTATGCCACCAGGCTCGTCCCGGAATTGGGAGGGATGAACTACGAGGAAAGGCTAAAGGAGCTGCACCTCACGTCCCTGGAAAACAGAAGAGTAAGGGGAGACATGATAACCACGTACAAAATTCTCAGGGGAATTGACAGGGTGGACAAAGACAAACTCTTCAGCACGGGTTGAACACGAACAAGGTGAAACAGGTGGCAACTTAGTACCCAAATGAGCCACAGAGACGTTAGAAAGAATTTTTTCAGTGTCAGAGTAGTTAATAAATGGAATGCACTATGAAGTGATGTGGTGGAGGCTGACTCCATACACAGTTTCAAATGTAGATATGATAGGGCCCATTAGGCTTAGGCATCTGTACACCAGTTGATTGACAGTTGAGAGGTGGGACCAAAGAGCCAAAGCTTAATCCCCGCAAGCACAAATAGGTGAGTACTAACACCTGTCCCATGAAGCCCACATCAAGAGGATATCCTCTGCGGCATAAGCCAGATTGGCCAACATAAGAACGACCTTTAGAAACTTGTGTAAGGAATCCTTCAGAACTTTGTATACCACATATGTCCGACCAATCCCTGAGTATGCGGCTCCAACATGGAATTCATATCAAATCAAGCATAAGAGTAAGCTGGAAAAGGTTCAAAGGTTTGCCACCTGACAATTACCCGAATTGAGCAGGTATGAGCTCTGAGGAGAGACTACGGGAATTAAACCTCACGTCACTGGGAGACAGAGGAGTTATGGGGACATGATCTCCACATACAAGATTCTCAGGAGAATTGATAGGGTGGATAAAGACAAACTATTTAACACAAGAAGGGGGACACAGGTGGAAGTTGAGTGCCCAAATGAGCTATAGAGATATTAGAAAGAATTTTTTAGTGTCAGAGTAGTTGACAAATGGAATGCATTAGGATGTGAAGTGGTGGAGGCTGACTCCATACACAGCTTCAAGTGTAGAGCTCAACCCTTGCAAGCACAACTAGGCAAGTACAACTAGGTATGTACTCTCTCACACACACACACACACACACCCATACACATGCACACACTCACATATATTATGGCCGATGGTTGAGTGGACAGCGCGTTAGACACGTAATCCTTTGGTCCTGGGTTTGATTCCCAGCGCCGGCGAGAAACAATGGACAGAGTTTCTTTCCCCCTGATACACCTGTTACCTAGCAGGAAATAGGTAACTGGAAGTTAGACAGTTGTTGCGAGCTGCGTCCTGGGTGTATGTGTGTGTGTGGGGAGAGAAAAACAAAGTAGTTAGTTGTTAGTAATAGTTGATTGATTGACATGTGAGAGGCGGGCTGTTCCCCGCAAGCACAACTAGGTGACTACACACATTCACGTGTTCACACATTCACTGGACCAAAGTGTCAGAGCTCAACCCCCGCAAGCACAACTAGGTAAGTACATTAAATTGACTAAAATTAACGCATGTTTTACGTTAAAAAGATGTCTATATAAACAGTTACTGTGTCCCTTTCTGTGACCAAATAAAAACATGAAAAAAAGTTTTGTGTGTTTCCTGGGAATTTATTGGGCACATTAAAAAATACATTCTAGGGTTCGTTTTTATTTTGAGGTTTCACGAGTTTCTCCAACAAGTTTCTTACACAAGTTTATTTAAAATATGGAAATATGAATACATTTCTTTATCTCTCTTAATATCACTCCAATCGTTTTTTAAAGATTTTCGTAGATGCATGCAATATTACATGAAGGAGTTGGTGTTTTGGGAAAGCTATTGAGCACATTAAAAATTATATTCTAGGGTTCATTTGTATTTTGAGATTTTACGAGTTTCTTTAACAAAATACAAGATCATGAAAATTTGTAAATGTGAACAGATCTCTTTACCTCGTAACATCGTTTCAGCCACGTTTGAAAAAAATTAAACATGCTTTTAACATTACAAGAAGGAGTTTGAGGCTTGAGAAAGCTCTTGGGAAGCTAAAGCTATTGGTTTGAGGCTTGGGAAGGCCCGCACTCGTGGTAGCCCGCGAGTGTGGTGGCCCGTAGGGCCATCCGTACAGCTAAACGTGAATGTTGGGCATCTTACGTCTCCACCATTCCGTCCGAAACTCCTCTGCCACAGATCTGGAAGCATATCCGCAAGATAGCGGGTATGTTCGTTTCCGATGTTTCGCCGGTCCTTCACCTCCGTGGTACTCTTGTGGCGGACCCGTTGCAGGTCGCTACCGAACTGGGTTCCCACTTTTCTTCTGTTAGCTCTGGTCTTCATCTTCCCCAATCTTTCCTTCTTCGTAAACCTGTCCTTGAATCTCATCCTTTCGATTTCTGCACTCGTCTTCGACTTCCCTGTAACGATCCCTTCTCTCTCTCTGAACTTCGTTCTGCCCTGGCCCTCTGCGGTTCTACGGCAGCGGGCTCCAATGGCATTCATTATGAGATGCTTTGCCATCTCCCTCCGTGCTCGTCTCAGTATTTACTGAGTCTGTATAATAGGATCTGGGAGTCGTCGTCAGTCCCTGAGGACTGGCTCGATGCCGTTGTCCTCCATGTTCGCAAACCAGGGTCTCTGGGAACTTCCCCCTAAGGACTTTCGCCCTATTGCCCCTCACAAGTTGTGCCTGCAAACTCTTTGAACGTATGGTTAACGTTCGTCTGATGTGGTTCCTGGAACACCATCACCTCCTCTCCCCTTCTCAATTTGGTTTCCGCAAGTGCAACATCTGTTGTGCCGCAGCACAACAGATGTCCTGGAGAACTTGGAGGTTTATATTCGTACTGCTTTTGCTGCGAAGACCTCCGTTGTTGCCGTCTTTTTTTACCTGGAAAAGGCTTATGACACCACTTCGCGTTATCACATTCTCTCCCAGCTTCATTCTTTTGGCCTTCGTGGTCATCTCCCTCTCTTTCTCCGCAGCTTCCTCTCTCGTCGTTCCTTTCGGGTGAGGCTTGGTACCGCTCTCTCTGCCTCTTTTCAGCAATACGAAGGTGTGCCCCAGGGCAGTGTTCTGAGCACTACTCTTTTTCTGGTTGCTCTCAATGGTCTTCTTTCCTCTCTTCCTTCAGGCGTCTTCTCCGTTCTCTATGTCGATGATCTTACCCTTTGCTGTCAGGGTGATGATTCGCCTCTTCTTCAACGCTGGCTTCAACTTGCGATTGATGCCGTGTCGTCTTGAGCCACAGATCATGGCTTCAAGTTCTCTTCTACTAAGACTTGTGCCATGACTTTTACTTGGAAACGGGTCGTTCTTCGTCCCTCTTTGTCACTTTATGGTCATCCCCTTGAGTACAAATATTCGGCGAAGCTTTTGGGGTTATTCTTTGACACTAGTTTGTCTTGGTCTCCCCGTATCTCTTACCTCCGTGTTGAGTGCTCTAAGGCCCTTACCCTCCTTCGGGTATTGTCCCATACTTCTTGGGGAGCGGATAGGCGCACTCTCCTTGCTTTACATTCCTCTCTCGTCCTGTCTAAGCTCGATTATGGTTGCCCTGCTTACTCGTCTGCTTCTTCTACTCTTCGCCGTCGTGATGCTTTGCACCATACTGGGTTGCGCCTCAGTTCTTGTGCCTTTCGTCCGACTCCCGTCCTTAGCTTGTATGTTGACACTGGCTTCCTGTCTCTCCAGGACCGCCGTGATCGCTACTGTCTTCGCTATCTTGCGCGGTCCTTACAACATCCTTCCTCTCGCCTCTGTCGTGCTTTAACTTTTACCTCTCCTGCGGTTCCTGTTCCTCTTCACCACCTCCCTCTTTCTGTCCGGTTATCTCGCTTGCAGGATTCTCTTTCTGTTCGTATTTCTAATATTTCTCCTCGTGTTGTTCCGTCTTTGCCCCCGTGAAGAGTCCCCCTTCCGCAGTTTTGTACGTCCTTAACCCGCATTACTAAAGCTTTTACCCCTCCTTCGGTTCTAAAACGCCTTTTCCTTCAGCACTTTTCTTCTCACTCCCACTCCGTTTCCATCTTCACTGATGGCTCTAGGTCTGCAAATGGTGTTGGCTACTCTGATGTTTTTCCTAATCACACTTATATGTGTCGCTTACCTCCAGAGACTAGCATCTTCACAATGGAGCTTTATGCTATTCTCTATGCTCTTCGTCATCTGCTCTCTCATTGTCAATCTTCCTTTGTAGTTGTAGTTGACTCTTGTAGTGCCCTCATGGCTTTCAGGTCCTTTAATCCAGTTCATCCAGTGGTTGTCGAGATCCAGCATTGGCTGTTTCTTGTTCACAGTAAATTTAAGTCGGTTGAGTTTTGTTGGGTTCCCAGCCATGTTGGTGTCTCTTTAAATGAGTGTGCGGATGCTGCCGCCAGGGAAGCTGTCCACTCTTGTCCCATCTCTCGTGAAGGTATTCCTTATTCCGACTTTTACCCGGTTATCCATTCCTCCATCCTTACCCGTTGGCAGGCTTGTTGGTCGTCTGTTACTGGTAACAAACTACATTCTCTTAAAGGTTGTGTGTCCTCGTGGCCGTCCTCCTACCACCGTAATCGGCGATGGGAAACAGCTCTGGCGAGATTGCGTATTGGCCATACTCGCTTAACTCATGGTCACTTGATGGAGTGCCGCCCTGCTCCTTATTGTCCTAATTGCATTGTCGCTCTTACGGTCGTGCATATCCTTGTTGAATGTCCTGACTTCCGGGATGAGCGTGTGTCTTGTTTTCCGACCGTCCCCTGTGGTCGCTTGTGTCTCGATAGTATTCTTGGTGACTCGGATACTTTTGATATCGTTCGCCTTATGCGTTTCTGTTCTCGTATTGGAGTTTTTGGTGATATTTAGCGCCCTCTGATTATCCCGCCCATTTGATGGTGCTACATAACCTTCCCAGTTTGATGCCTTCTTTTTGATAATTACTTACTTATGTTCTCATATCCAAGTTATACCCATTGTTTCGTGTTCTGTCTTGTGTTTGTCATAAGTTTGTTCACCTCACCCAAAACTTTTGTACCATATCACCTCACCCAAAATGAGTATAAGTTCGATGAATTTGTGTGTAAATTGAGTCTTTGAAAATGTAATAAGCCATTACGAAACGCGTTCAGGCAACAGACCAATAATAAAAAAGGAATTTTGGAGAACTGATATTTTCATTACCACCGACAGTAAAGAAAAACATGAGAAATATTGAGAAAATTCGTGTTAGAATTAATAATCTTACCTTTTCGGTTATATATATATATATATATATATATATATATATATATATATATATATATATATATATATATGTATGACTGAAAACTCACACCCCAGAAGTGACTCGAACCCATACTCCCAGGAGCAACGCAACTGGTAACTACAGGGCGCCTTAATCCGCTTGACCATCACGGCCGGACAAAAGGAAGTGGTAGCCGAAGCTATTTGAACCACTTCCCCGCCGGCAACTCGGAGGGTAATCTTGGGCAAAGCATTTCACCAAATCACCTCATTCTTTGGGGCACACGTGAGGAACACAAATGCGAACAAGCCTGAATGGTCCCCAGGACTATATGCGACAGAAAACTCACACCCCAGAAGTGACTCGAACCCATACTCCCAGAAGCAACGCAACTGGTAACTACAGGGCGCCTTAATCCGCTTGACCATCACGGCCGTCAAAAGGAAGTGATAGCCGAGGCTATTTGAGCCACTTCCCCGACGGCAACTCGGATGGTAATCTTGGGCATAGCATTTCACCAAATCACCTCATTCTTTGGGGCACATGTGAGGAACACAAATGCGAACAAGCCTGAATGGTCCCCAGGACTATATGCGACTGAAAACTCACACCCCAGAAGTGACACGAACCCATACTCCCAGCAGCAACGCAACTGGTAACTACAGGGCGCGTTAATCCGCTTGACCATCATGGCCGGACAAAAGGAATTTGAATTTTCGCATTTGTGTTCCTCACATGTGCCCCAAAGAATGAGGTGATTTGGTGAAATGCTATGCCCAAGATTACCATCCGAGTTGCCGGCGGGGAAGTGGTTCAAATAGCTTCGGCTACCACTTCCTTTTGTCCGGCCGTGATGGTCAAGCGGATTAAGGCGCACTGTAGTTACCAGTTGCGTTGCTCCTGGGAGTATGGGTGCGAGTCACTTCTGGGGTGTGAGTTTTCAGTCGCATATAGTCCTGGGGACCATTCAGGCTTGTTCACATTTGTGTTCCTCACGTGTGCCCCAAAGAATGAGGTGATTTGGTGAAATGCTATGCCCAAGATTACCATCCGAGTTGCCGGCGGGGAAGTGATTCAAATAGCTTCGGCTACCACTTCCTTTTGTCTGGCTGTGATGGTCAAGCGGATTAAGGCGCCCTGTAGTTACCAGTTGCGTTGCTCCTGGGAGTATGGGTTCGAGTCACTTCTGGGGTGTGAGTTTTCTGTCGCATATAGTCCTGGGGACCATTCAGGCTTGTTCGCATTTGTGTTCCTCACGTGTGCCCCAAAGAATGAGGTGATTTGGTGAAATGCTATGCCCAAGATTACCATCCGAGTTGCCGGCGGGGAAGTGGTTCAAATAGCTTCGGCTACCACTTCCTTTTGTTCGGCCGTGATGGTCAAGCAGATTAAGGCGCCCTGTAGTTACCAGTTGCGTTGCTCCTGGGAGTATGGGTTCGAGTCACTTCTGGGATGTGAGTTTTCAGTCGCATATAGTCCTGGGGACCATTCAGGCTTGTTCGCATATATATGTATATATATATAAGCTGCAGCACATGCAGCGCGGGCTTACATTGCTGAACTCCCGGACCAGAAGGCACTAGTAAAGCTTGACTTCAAAAATGCATTCAATCAAGTCAGACGAGACGCTGTCCTCAGGGCTGTTCACAACCATTTCCGTCCCCTTTACCCATTCATCCGATCGTGCTACAGTGGGGACTCTAAGCTTCTTTTTGGGGAGCATGAAATAAACTCCTGTGAAGGTGTCCAACAAGGTGACCCCTTAGCCCCCCTCCTTTTCTGCCTAGCTATCAAAAAGGTCACTGATAGTCTGACAAGCGAGCTAAACATCTGGTACTTGGATGATGGCACTCTCGCTGGAACCCCGGAAAATTTTTTGGAGGATATAAGGAAAATCCAGGAGCAGGGAGCAGCCTTAGGCCTCATTCTCAATGCATCCAAATGTGAAATAATCTCCCGCAACCCAGACATCACTGGGCAAATACAGAATGTTCTTCCAGACATTCTCGTTGTCGAGCCACCGGACTGCACTCTCCTGGGTGCCCCCATTGGCCCACGAGCAATCGAGGAGGTCCTTGTGGTGTTTGTGTGTTACTGAGGAAGTCTTGGTTGTAGGGTTGATGTAAAGTCATTGCTTGGTTACTGACTTTAATACTTAATATGATTACATGACTAGTAGCTACCAAGCTTGGCGGGCGTCCTGTACGCTCTCTTGTTTACCTCCACTCTCTCTCTGGCGTCCCAGCCGCCGCACATAGAAAACGGATGGTACCATTTTCTGTGAACATGACATCCCTCCTTTTCTTTAAAAAGAATGAATACAGGATGTCTACCATGCTTGTAGCACAAAGCAAAGTTATTGACACAAAGTAAGTTATTAACATATCAAGAGATACTGCATACATTTAACATTAATTAAGCACACAAAGAATTTAAACAACTTAATCTTTTCCACAAAGGATTTCAATGTTAAAAATACATATGCAATGTTAAACAAACATGAAAGAAACTGTAATACAAAGTTACAAAATATTGAATAAGATATCTGCATTATTCAAACAATATTAAATTTAGTTTAGCACAATAAGTAAATACTTTTCATTACATAGGAACACAATTAATCATCAAATCGTGTAGGGCGTTTAACATGACGTTTAGGACGAGAGTCCTTAAATGCAATAACATCCCTTGATGAATTGTTTGTCGGGTTATAACTATTTTTTTCTTTTTCTTTTGCACGACTTTGCACTTCATCATTTTCTACACTAGTTGGAATCACTTTGAAATAAGCCATATTACGTGTTATACTATGATCTCTATTACTAGCTGTTACCATAGTTCCTTTTACACTAATCACTTTATATGGTTTTGTATCATACGGCATATCTAACTTTCCCTCTTTTTTCTTTTTAACGAGAACAGTGTCACCAACCTTTATGAACTGTTCCTTTGCACGTTGATCATGAGCAATTTTCATTTTGCCCTTGGCTAGTGCATCCTTCTGAGCGAGACGTTTATCCATTACCTCGGCTGGCATGACGGGTAGTGCGATTCTCATAGGACGTCCAAATAAAAGTTCGCCAGGCGACTTGCCCAGTGTTCCATGTGGTGTTGCACGGTAGTTCCTGAGAAAAGCATACATAGCTTGTTTCCAGGATCGTCCTTCGGCATGAGCACAGCGTACCGCTTTCATGAGAGGTTGCATGAATCTCTCAACTTCTCCATTTGCTTGAGGATGTAGTGGCATCACACGGCGGTGTTTGAATCCAATATGCTCAGAAAAGTTGACGAAGTCTTGTCCATTGAATGGCGGTCCATTGTCTGTCTTGACAACTTCGGGAATGCCAAAGTTTGAAAAGATCTTGTCGAGTTTCGGGATGACAGCCTTTGCAGATGTGGAAGTGATGATTTCTACTTCTGGATAACGTGAGTGGTCATCAATGACTACCATCAAGTACTCTCCAGTTGGTAGTGGTCCGCAGAAGTCCATTGATACTTCCGTCCATGGTGCAGCAGGTAGTGGTGAAGGTTGTAGAGGTGTTGGTCTTGAAGTATCCACTGCAGCTTGGCAAGGGACACAGGCATCATGCATATCCTTTGCTTGACGATCAATGCCAGGAAACCACACCTTTTCTCGTAGCAGCTGTTTCGTCCTAACAAGACCTTGGTGTCCTTGATGTGCAAGCTTCAGAGCACGTTGCTGGAGAACAGCTGGAATCACGATACGAGTACCTCGCAGCACAGTGTCGCGTTGTTGCGTAACACTTAATTCTGTCTGGATGCGTTCAAGTGCTTTGAATGCATCTTGGTCAACTCCTGAGGGTGGGATGCGTGGAAACTTTTTCTTAGTCAATGCATCCACTGTTGCTTGCAGAGTTGGGTCCTCTAGGGTTGCAGTACGGATTTCATCAAGAGTAAGAGCCTTAGGGACTGCATCACAGGTTACAGAGTGTACATATTCCTCGGCAACTTGCTGATGCTTGGTGATGGTGAAACTGTTGGCAGGATGTCGACTGATGTAATCAGCGGGATTGCCTGCACCCGGCTTGTATTTCACCGTAAAGTTGTATGGTTGCAGACGAAGAGCCCATCTCTCAATGCGAGCTGGTGGTTTGGACTTTGGATTATTGAAGATGGTCTCCAACGGTTTGTGGTCAGTGACTATCGTGGTGAAGGGTGCACCAAGCAGATACACATTGAAGTGTTCACAGCCCCATACAAGAGCAAGAGCTTCCTTCTCTGTCTGACTGTATCGTTGCTCAACATCTGTGAGAGAACGGCTGGCGTAGGCAATTACTACACGGGAATCTGGTTGACCAGGTTTGTGTTGGGCTAAAACAGCACCTAATCCAACAGGACTAGCATCCACCGTTAATTCAGTGTCCATTGATGGATCAAAGTATGCAGCAGTCGCATTCTCTACTAGTGCATCTTTCACAGCATCAAATGCATTTTGCTCGATATCGCTCCAGTACCATGATGCATTTTTCTTCAGGAGCTCACGTAGAGGCTTCGTAATGGTAGCAAAATCTGGAATGAAGCGAGAACAGTAGTTTGCCATTCCCAGAAAACTATGTACTTCAGTGGACGTTGAAGGAGGTGCAGCATTCTTGATATCTGCAACTTTCTTAGGATCTGGAGACAGACCTTTGTCACTAAGTACATGTCCAAAGAATTCAATTTTATGTTGATTGAACTCACACTTTGCTCGGCTTAACGTCAAATTCTTTTCTCGTAAGCGTTGCAATGTTGCACGAAGAGCTTTGTCGTGTTCAGCTTGGGTACGGCCATAAACAATGATGTCATCAGACATGTTGTCAGCATTAGGTATGTCTTGCAATACCTGGCTGATGATGTGCTGGAATACCTCGGCAGCACTGTTGATACCAAAACTCAGGCGCTTGTACCTATACAGACCTCGATGTGTCGTAAACGTTGTGATGAATCGACTCTCCTCATCAAGTTCAAGCTGATGATAGCCCTTGTTTAAATCTAACTTGCTGAATACAGTTGCACCATTCAAGCGGTAGATCATATCATCTACAGTCGGTGTAGGATGGCGTTCACGCATTATTGCCTTGTTGGGAACACGCATGTCCACACAAATGCGTATCTCATCTGGATTCTTCGGCTTTGGTGGAGTGACAATTGGGCTTACCCATGGTGTTGGGCCTGTTACTGGTTCAATGATATCTAGTTCCATCAGCCTATCCAGTTCGGCATCGACTTTCTTGCGAGTATGGAATGGTTGTCGGCGATGTGGTTGGGCAACTGGAATTACATCTGGGTTGATATGCAGATGTACTTTGCTATCAGTATAACAACCTATGGATTTAAATCGATCAGAAAATTCAGCAACAATACCATCAACATTGTTTGCAGATTCCACTGCTACAGCATTAGAAAGCTGAAGTAGCCCCAATTTGGTTGAAGTCTTGTAACTGAGTAAAGACTCCTTTGCATTCCTAACAACATGGAATGTAGTAATGAGCAGTGCATTCTTTGACTTAATCTCTGCAGTGAAAGTTCCAATCACTGGCAAGGCTACCTTTGAAGCATAGGCAGTGGCTTTGCCATTATAGTTCTCAAGCTTTGGGAACTGTTTTTTAAATTTTTCATAGTGGCACTCAGCAATGGTGTCAATGTTTGATCCAGTGTCAATGAGAACCTTGAGACAAATACCAGCAATGAATACACATGTCTCTGGGTTGTTTGGAAGATCATTCCATTCTGTGATTGCTTGTACTCCATAAGTATAATCACATTCACTGTCATCTGAGACTGGTTGTAATGAAATGTTGTCTTGTACATTATTAACATTCTGGATATGAGGTGCAATATTTTGTTTACCACCTCGACCCCTATGACCTGATCCTCGTACAGTGCTTTTATTCATTGACTGTGGTTTCTTTAGTGCAGAACGACACATAGCACCAAAATGACCTAGTTTTCCACACTCATAGCACTTCTTACCTTGAGCAGGACAAACATTATCTTGGTGTGGGTAGTCTCCTCCACAATTGTAACATTTATTGTTGACACCCTCTTATGTGGGTCGTTGTGACTGCTTGAGCCTTGTTCCTTGACCCCAGTTGTGACGTGGTTCTCGGCTCAATTTACTGTTAGGTTTGGCATGATATCTTCTTTGATCACGGTGTCCTCCCTGAACCTTACGTACCTCATCACTGTTAGTAACAGTGGCAGCACCGTTATTGGCACTGCACTCCATGACACGAGCATCACGTGCAGCATCTTCCATTCGACGAGCCATATCCAGTATCTTGGTAAGAGAACTTTCATCATCAACAAGTTCTAGAGCTCTTCGACGGAGACGTGTAGATGTGCATGTTTCAATTATTTGCTGTTTGATTTCTTTGTCAACATCAGCAAATTCACAATGGGCTGCTAAACCCTGCAGACGTGTGTGGTATTGATCCACAGTTTCATTAGAGAGTTGTTTTGCTCTCCTGAAATGCATAATTTCCGTTGCAGTATTTTGCCTTGGTTTGAAATGCTCTGTTAGTTTGGCTTTGGCAGTGTCATAATCTTTGGCACCACCAGTGTCTTTCAGTGTGTCAAAGATGTCACAAACTCTATCACCTGCATAATGAAGTAGAAAGGCACGCTTTCTTTCAGCACTTTTGATGTCAGAAACTATCAACAAATTTTCAAACCTTTTAAGCCATTTGACCCACCTCTGTGACAGGTTTGTCTGGTCACAGTCAGGATCAAATGCAGGAAACTGAGGTATATTTGCCATTTTTACTGAATAAATGTAACTTATCACTTAAATGTTCCTCAGAATATTAAACACTTACTGCACTGTATATGTTAGTCAAGAATTCACTGTAATTACTTTAATTTTGCAAAACACACAAGCATTTTAATGCAAAAGTTCACAACAGTGCACAATATAGCAGCAACTGACTTCTTACCTAGCCCTTGTGTACATGTGTTGTTCCTACTCACAGCAGCAGCACAGCAGTTGGCACAGCAGTTGGTACAGCAGCAGTTGGTACAGCAGCAGTTGGTACAGCAGCAGTTGGTACAGCAGTTGGTACAGCAGTTGGTGCAGCAGTTGGTACAGCAGTCAATTCAGTGTGATAAATTTTGTAGCACGAAGCGTCGTTTCGTAACCAAAACATCAGGTTTTGTACACATCAATGCGTCGTTTTGTACACAACGTCGGCAGATTCCTCAGTACACAGTTTCTTCAGCACAGCTTGGGTAGCACACAGCTTGGGTAGCACACAGCATCGGTTAGCACACAGCATCGTTTAGCACACAGCATTGGTTAGCACACAGCATCGGTTAGCATACAGCATCGGGTATGGCGCTCACAGCATCTCTTCCTCCTCCAGGCAGCATGCTTCTCCCTTGTGTTTGAAACTGAACAAATACCTGCGTTCACAGTTCATCCTCGTCGCCAATGTGGTGTTTGTGTGTTACTGAGGAAGTCTTGGTTGTAGGGTTGATGTAAAGTCATTGCTTGGTTACTGACTTTAATACTTAATATGATTACATGACTAGTAGCTACCAAGCTTGGCGGGCGTCCTGTACGCTCACTTGTTTACCTCCACTCTCTCTCTGGCGTCCCAGCCGCCGCACATAGAAAACGGATGGTACCATTTTCTGTGAACATGACAGTCCTGGCTGCAAAAATCACTGATCTAAAGAGAATGCTGGACAGGATTGACAAGATTGATGCCCCATGATGCTCTCTTTCTCCTCACAAGATGCCTATCTCTCCCTAAGTTGACCTACTTTCTGAGATGTTCTCCATCCTAAAGCAGCCCTAAGTTAAATGTGTATGACACCCTTCTGAGGTCCATGCTGGTGAAAGTCCTGAACCTGCCATTGGACGACTCTCAGTGGGAGCAAGCAACCCTTCCTGTAAGACTCGGCGGCCTTGGTGTCCGCACAGCCTCCCAAATTGCTCTACCAGCCTTCCTTTCCTCTTCCCACGCATCGCACGACCTCGTCAGAGATATCTTCCCTGCAATCTTGAGAGATTCAGCAGGAATACACGATCCTGCTTTCATTCAATGTTCAAATCAGTGGGATGTTCTTGCAGCCCCAGCAACCATTATAGAGCCAACAAAACAACACAAACAGTCCGGCTGGGACCACCCTCTAGTGGAAAAAGTAGCTGATGCCATGCTCAGCGCCGCAACATCAGACAAGGAGAAAGCCCGCCTCAGAGCAGTGCGTGCCCCCCATGCAGGAGACTTCCTCCTGGCAGTACCCATGTCAGCAATGGGCAAGCGCCTAGATCCATAATCCCTTCATGTAGCACTGGCCCTCCGCCTTGGTGCCCCAATTCACACTGAATACAAGTGTATTTGCAACAGGGTGGAAGCAGACCAATGAGGACTGCATGGGTTGCATTGCGGAAGCACAAAGGGCTGGCATGCAAGACACAACGGGGTCAATGACATCATCAAGAGAAGCCTCGTCTCAGCTAGGTGCCCAGCGGAGAGAGAACCTCGCATCCTAGGGGTCCAAAACCCGGATTTCCCCGCACTTCGCCCTGATGGCATCACCATATACTCATGGAAGGAGGGTAGACAGTTGGTGTGGGACTACACATGTGTATCCACCCTGGCTGACACCTATGTACACTTCGGAGCTGATCAAGCAGGTGGGGCGGCCAACCACAGGGAAACACCAAAATCACTCAAGTACAGGCGACTGGAAGGTCAATACCTCTTTGTTCCCATAGCGTCTGAGACGCATGGCCCCTGGGGAAAGAGTGCCTTGGAATTTCTCAAGGAATTGGGTTCCAAGCTCATTGACGTCACCAGAGACCCAAGGGCTTCCAGTTTTTTGTTTCAGTGCCTCAGTGTGGCGATCCAGAGGGGAAATGCTTGCTGCGTCCTCGGTTCCTGTCCAGAAGCGGAGGAGCTTCAAGAGATCCATAACCTTTAGGCAATTGTCTTGCATTTTCGTAACCTTTAAATACAGAATAAAGGAAAAAAAAGAAGGGGGTGGTAGGAGAAAAGCACACAGAAACTGTATTGGAGGGGACCTACATTCCCTCCAATGCGTTATGTGTGGTTTCCTCCGAGGCTATGGGTCCCCCTTCTTCCAGCCAGAGGTGGTACTCCCTTCCTATATATATATGTATATATATATATATATATATATATATATATATATATATATATATATATATATATATATATATATATATATATTTATATATATAATATATGTTGTACCTAGTAGCCAGAACGCACTTCTCGGCCTACTATGCAAGGCCCGACTTGCCTAATAGGCCGAGTGATTTTTTTATTTGGATTAAATTGTTTCCAATTAGTTTATTTTAATTATTATTATTATTATATTATATTAGGAACATAAATTATTGACGTAGTTGTATTAATTTAGGTTAGGTTTAGATAGGTTAGGTTAGGTTAGATAGGGTTGGTTAGGTTCGGTCATATATCTACGTTAGTTTTAACTCAAATTTCAACAAATTAATTGATACATAATGAAACAGCCAGATTTATCATTTCATATGAACAAAATTAGAAAAAATATATAAATTCAGGAAAACTTGGCTTATTAGGTAAATTGGGCCTTGCATAGTAGGCCGAGTACGACGTTCTGGATACTAGGTACAACATATACATATATATATATATATATATATATATATATATATATATATATATATATATATATATATATATATATATATATATATATATATATATAATATACATATATATGTATAGGCCTCGCCAGCCCACCCAGCTACCCTCTCCCGGCGGCTGACCCGACGACCATCGTCCACCCCACGCCCACTGTCGACCAACGCCCACCATCACCTCCCACGCATCGTCACCCAACGCCCACCGTTACCCCACTCCCACCGGCACCCCACGACCACCGTCACCCCACGCAACCCTACGCCCACCGCCACCCCACGCCCACCGTCACCCCACGCAACCCTACGTCCACCGCCACCCCACGCCCACCGTCACCCCACGCAACCCTACGCCCACCGCCACCCCACGCCCACCGTCACCCCACGCCCACACACGTCACACGCCCTACGGCTCCCTCACCAGGAAAGGGTGGAAGGACATATGTGGTGGGGTCAAGAGACTGGGTCACCAGTGTGCCAATAAGTGCTTGAAAAAGATAAGTTGAGTCCAGTCCTGTGGTGACTGGACCATTGTGAGTATCGTGTTGAGAGCACCACACCCAGTGAGCCAGGACACATTCACCAGTGTTTAGTGACAAAAGGAAATTATCCAAGTGTTACGTGCCACATCAACCCTCCCCCCCCCCTACCCCCTGAGTGTAGTGCCTCCCCCCCAGTGAGTGTAGTGTCTCCCGCTCGCCCACTCCACTTGTGTAGTGTCTCCCCACCCCCTTCCGTGAGGTGCAGTGTCTTCCGCTCCCCCGCCCCCACCTCCCACGATCAGGTGGTCGCGCCTTCCCCTCCCCGGCCCCCCTCCCAGACCGGGTCAGCGCAGCCTCCCAACCCCCACCCACCACCTCCACGAGCCCACCCACCCCAGACATATGCCCAGACATGACGCATAGTATAGGGAACAACCTCGTCCCCCCCAGCCAGGAGGGAGAGACAAATACTCCAGTGCAAGGTGACATTCACTTTACCTAAGGGGATGGCAGAAGAAGCCGCTACCAGCCAGCTCACCCCTCCCGAAGCCAATCAAAGGAGAGGCACATGCAGTGTTTGTGGGAGCAACATCAGCATCAACTCGGTCTCTAGAGTCATACGCCAGCATGGCGACTGTCCTGGGTCAGGGAGGCCTCCCGTGGGAGGAGGCAGCACTCAGGAGCCTGTTGCACCAGTACAAATCGCAACAGATTACATTGCAACAGACGACCTGCTAGAGGCAATTAAAGCAACGTCAACCAGGACACTCACCCACATCCCAAAGGCCTCTCGCCCATTTGCTGCCGGGAAATACACGGACCTCATCGCAAAAGTCAACAGAGGGTCAAATAACCTTGATGCACCTGATACCATCAAAGCCTGGCACAATCTGTTACTTTTTGGCAATGCATGCTTAGGTGTACCAGACAGAGGAGGCAAGACACTGGCCTCATCCGTCAATAAAGCAATTAGGGATTTTCCTAGGGCTGACAACCTAGTCCGCCTCCCCAAACACACCAAACACCGCCGAGGCAGACCAAGTACGACAATCAGCGACAACAGAAAATTAGGTACCCAAGTCAGCAAGAAAATTGAAGAGGGCAATACAGTCGGGGCACTCAGGTTGATCACAAGTGAGGACAAAATTTTGCCCAGGGATGAAACCACAGCCCAAGCACTGAGAGAAAAACACCCCCTCAGGGCCGTAGGTGGACCTCCCCCACAGGTAAGGGTCCCCCCTAACCAGGAACCTCTCGTCCTCCGGGAGTCAGAGGTTTATAAAGCTATCGTTTCATTTCCTCCGGGCTCCTCAGGAGGCTACACAGGGGTAAGGCCTCAACATGTGAAGGAAATGGTGAACCCTGTTCTTGGCCCAGCTGCAGAAGCGCTCCTGACAGAAATCACAACGTTTGTCAACAACTGCCTCGCCGGGTTAATCCCTGATGAAATCAAACCATTCTTCTTTGGTGCATCCCTATGTGCCCTGAAAAAGAAGGGGGGAGGGATCAGACCCATTGCCGTTGGTAATACCCTTCACCGCCTAGTTGCAAGGGCTGCTGTCAGAATTATCCGAATGGAAGCAGCCACCATGCTGCAACCCAACCAGCTGGGGTTTGGAGTCCCCCAAGGCTGTGAAGCAGCGGCTCATGCTGCACGAGCCTACATTAGCTCTCTTACTGAAGACCAGGCAGTAGTAAAATTAGATTTTAAAAACGCTTTCAACTCGGTCAAAAGGGAAGCAATCCTCACTGCAGTCCAGGAACATTGCCCAAGCATTCTCCCGTTTGTGTCAGCAGGCTACAGCAAAGACTCAACCCTCCTGTTTGGCAAACATGAAGTCACCTCAGCAGAGGGAATTCAACAGGGTGACCCACTTGCACCGTTCCTCTTTTGCATAGCGGTTCGAGAAATTACAACCAGACTGTCCAGTGAGCTCAACATCTGGTTCCTGGATGATGGCACTCTGGCAGGCACACAAGATTCCCTGCTAGAAGACCTACAGCTGGTGAAGACACGGGGGGAGTCCATGGGTCTCGTTCTTAACCCCTCCAAGTGCGAAATTATTGCATCCAGTGAAGTAATCATTAGAGCAGTGAAATCAGTTTTACCAGAAGCCTCAGTCGTTAAACCTACCGACAGCACACTACTCGGAGCACCTCTGGGCCACAATGCCATTGCTGCAGTCCTTGACGAAAAGTTTAGAGACCTAAAGAGGATGGAAGAGAGAATCGGGGACTTGGACTCCCACGATGCCCTCTACCTTCTCACAAAGTGCCTTACCTTGCCCAGGCTAACATACTTCTTAAGGTGTGCACCAACTTTTGGCAACCCACTTCTACATCAATATGATGAGCTCCTCAGGTCAATATTTAGGAAGGCGCTCAACCTAGATTTAGATGACAGTCAGTGGGACAAAGCAACACTACCAGTGAGATTTGGAGGGATAGGCATACGAAAGGCAACTGAGGTAGCACTTCCAGCATTCTTATCCTCATGTACAGCAGCCAACGAATTGGTAGGGCAGATCCTACCAGAGCGCATGAGAGAGACAGCGGGAACTCATGATCAAACGTTCATCGAAGCAGCCAGATAATGGGACACCATTGCACACCCTCAACCCCGACCACAAGTCCCAAAAGACCACAAGCAGGCCCACTGGGATAGCCCCATAATGGAAAAGACTGTCACAGCAATGATTGACAACGCTGATGCTGAAAACAAAGCCCGCCTCCTAGCGGTAACAGCACCCCACGCCGGGGATTTTTTATTTGCTGTGCCCAATGCAGCCCTGGGAACTCGCCTCAGTCATGACGCTCTCCGCATTGGAGTTGCCCTTCGCCTTGCCGCCCCCATCCTCACCGAACATAGGTGCATCTGCGGAACTGCGATGGCAGACCAATATGGTCGTCATGGTCTGGTATGTCGTAAATCACAGGGTAAAATTGCAAGACATGAAGAAGTCAACGACATCATCAAGAGGAGCCTTGCCACAGCCCGCTGCCCGGCACAAAGAGAACCACACTTATCCAGACCTAACGACCCTCAGAAGCGCCCTGATGGGGTCACCTTGCTACCTTGGAAGGATGGTAAGCAAGTGGTATGGGACTACACGTGCGCTGCCACACTGGCCAGTACCTACCTCCACTACAGCACACGTGAAAGCGGTGGTGCTGCTTCTTTCAGGGAATCGCAGAAAATTATTAAATACAGAGGTCTAGCACACTGCTACAGCTTTGTTCCGATCGGCTCGGAGACCCTCGGTTCGTGGGGAAAATGTGCATTGAAGTTCCTGAAGGAATTGGGGGACAAATTGATCAGCGCTACAAAAGACCAGACAGCAAAAAGTTTCTTGTTCCAGCGCCTCAGTGTTGCGATTCAGAGGGGAAATGCCTGTTGCGTCTTGGGCACTAGTTCAACTTCAGAGGAATTCGAAGAAGTGTTTGACTTGCAACAATGATCGAACCCGTCTGTGACATTCATCAATGTTTCCCATTGTTGTGTTTTTCAAGAGATCCATAACCTTTAAGCACCTTTTTGCATTATTATTTTTGTATCAACCCATGTATATCTTGTAACCATCAAATGCATAATAAAGCACAAAAAAATAAAAAAGGAAGGGGGTGGTAGGAGAGAAGCACACAGAATCTGTATTGGAGGGGATCTAAACATTCCCTCTAATGCGTTATGCGTGGTTTCCTCCGAGGCTATGGGTCCCCCTTCTTCCAGCTAGAGGTGGTACTCCCTTCTATTTATATATATATATATATATATATATATATATATATATATATATATATATATATATATATATATATATATATATATATATATATATATATATATATATATATATATATATATATATATATATTAAAAAGGGAGGAAGTACCACCTCTGACTGGAAGGGGACCATTAGTCTCGGAGGAAACCACCACACATAACGCATTAGATCGAATGTTTAGGTCTCCTCCAATACAGTTTCTGTGTGCTTTACTCCTACCACCCCCTTCCTTTTGTTTTTTTTGTTTTTTTTGCTTTATTATATTTTTCAAGGCTACAATATATACATTGGTTGACACAACGAGTGCTTAAAGGTTATGGATCTCTTGAAGCTCCTCTGCTTCCGGGCACAAACCAAGGATGCAGCAGGCGTTTTCCCTCTGGACCGCCACACTGAGGCGCTGAAAAGTAAAGCTGGCAGCCATTGGGACTCTGGTGACGTCAATGAGCTTGGGGCCCAATTCCTTGAGAAATCCCAAAGCACTCTTGCCCCAGGGGCCATGCATCTCAGATGTTATGGGAACAAAGGTGTATTGACCTTCCAATCGCTTGTACTTGAGTAATTTTGCTATTTCCCTGTGGTTCGCCGCTCAACCTGATTAAGCAGCACCGAAGTGTATGTAGGTGTCAGCCAGGGTGGATACACATGTGTAGTCCCACACCAACTGTTTGCCTCTTTACCAGGAATATATGGTGATGCCATCAGGACAAAGCACGGGGTAATTCGGGTTTGGTTCCCTAGGATGCGAAGTTCTCTCTTCACTAGGCACTGAGCTGAGACGAGGCTCCTCTTGATGATGTCATTGACCTCGTTGTGTCTTGCATGCCAGCCCTTTGTGTTTCCACAATGCAACCCATGCAGTCCATATTGGTCTGCTTCCAACCTGTTGCAAATACACTTGCATTCAGTGTGAATTTTGGCACCAAGGCAGAGGG
Organism: Procambarus clarkii; assembly: GCF_040958095.1. Lineage (NCBI taxonomy): Eukaryota > Metazoa > Arthropoda > Malacostraca > Decapoda > Cambaridae > Procambarus > Procambarus clarkii. The sequence goes on from NC_091232.1 coordinate 21,357,089, forward strand.
CCACTGCTACACGAAGGGATTCTGGATCTACACTTATGCCCATTGCCGACATGGGTACTGCCAGGAGGAACTCTCCTGCATGGGGGACAGGCACTGCTCTGTGGGAAGCTTTCTCCTTGTCTGATGTTGCGGCGTTGAGCATGACATCAACTATTTTTTCTGCTAGTGGGTGGTCTCAGCTGGACTGTTTATGTGTTTTTGTTTGTTCTATGATAGGTGACTGGGCTGCAAGCGCATCCCACTGATTTGAACATCCAGTGAAAGCAGGATCGTGTATTCCTGCTGAATCACTCAGAGATTCAGGTAGGATATCTCTTACGAGGTCTTGCGAGGCATGGGAGGAAGAAAAGCAGTTGGTAGAGCAATTTGGGAGGCTGTGCGGACACCAAGGACGCCGAGTCTTACATGGAGGGTTGCTTGTTCCCACTGAGAGTCGTCCAATGGCAGGTTAAGGACTTTCACAAGCATGAACCACGGAAGGGTGCTACTTTTATATATATATATATATATATATATATATATATATATTTATATATATATATATATATATATATATATATATATAGAAAAGAAAAAGCAGTTGGTAGAGCAATTTGGGAGGCTGTGCGGACACCAAGGACGCCGAGTCTTACATGGAGGGTTGCTTGTTCCCACTGAGAGTCGTCCAATGGCAGGTTAAGGACTTTCACAAGCATGAACCACGGAAGGGTGCTACTTTTATATATATATATATATATATATATATATATATATATATATATATATATATATATATATATTTATATATATATATATATATATATATATATATATATATATATATATATATATATATATATATATATATATATATATATATATATAGTTTGTGAGGGTACCACCTCTGGTGCCAATGTGGGGACCCATAGCCTCGGAGAAGAAAATAAAAAGTATTCAGAGGAGACCTTAATTGTGGTTTCTCACTGAACACTAATATTATCTTCTCCTACCACCCCCATTCTTTTGTATGTACACATATATATTTACTTTATTTGAACTTTGTTACAAAAAAGGAGTTACATATGGGTTACAAAGATGGTTATCATAGGTTGTCGAGTTCCTCCAGCTCCTCAGATGGCGGGCAGGAACCCTGGATGCAGTGCGCATTTCCCCTCTGTATCGCCACACTGAGGCGCTGGAAAAGAAAGCTTGCAGCTCTTGGGTCCCTTGTTGTTTCAATGAGCCTAGAACCCAGTTCCTTCAAAAAACTGGTAGCACTTTTACCCCAGGCGCCGAGTGTCTCAGAAGCAATGGGGACAAAATTGTAGTGGTGATCCAGTTCTCTATACTTACGGGATTTGGCCGCTTCCCTGTGGGTGGCAGCGCCACCTGGTTGTGCAACACTGAGGTTAATGTAGGTGTTAGCCAGAGTTGATACGCACGTGTAGTCCCATACCAACTGCTTGCCATTCTTCCAGGGGTTCACTGTGATACCATCCGGGCGACCAATAAGAGCATCAGAGTTACGGGGCGTTAGGTAACGGGGCTCTCTTTCAGCTGGGCATCCAGCTGTGGTGAGGCGTTAACTTGATGATGTCGTTAACTTCACTGTGCCTCGAGTGCCATCCCCCTGTGCTTTGGCAGAGTAGGCCATGGTGGCCGTACCTGTCAGCCACCACCTCGCCGCAAATACACCTATATCTGGTGTGGATTGGGGCAGCAAGGCGGAGGGCCACAGCAATTCGGAGGGTGTGTGGTGTGAGACGCGTGCCAGTTGCCGACATTGGGGTTGCTAACAGGAAATCCCCTGCATGTGGTGCTGCTACTGCTGTGAGGCGAACAATGTCGTGTTGTGTTGTTGCAGCACCCAGGCACTCTGCAGCAACTTGGTCTACAATGGGGCCATCCCAGCTGGATTGCTTGTGGGCTTTTGGGGATGGTGGTTGAGGTGATTGGCCTGCACGAGAGGCCCACTCTGTGGCACAGCGTGTAAAATTGGGATCATGTATACCTGCCAGCTGATGTAAGTGGGCAGGTAGAATTTCCTTCACAAGGTCGTCGGATGCTGATAAGGAGGACAGGAAGGCTGGAACAGCGATTTGCGTTGCTGTTCGAACTCCGAGGCCCCCAAGTCTTACGGGAAGAGAGGCTTGTTTCCACTGTAGGTCATCGAGAGAGAGGTTAAGGGATTTTTCTAGCATTGATTTCAGTAACCGGTCATACTCACTTAGTTTTTGGCTACTGTAAGATGGTGAACACCTCAGAAAGTAGGTTAACCTGGGGAGGGACAGACATCTGGTGATGAGGTAGAGTGCATCATGAGCATCAATTTCCTCAATCCTCCCATCTATCCTCTTAAGGTCGGCGATTTTCTTATCAAGTACCTCATCGATGGCTTTCAACCCCAGGGGAGCTCCTAGGAGTGTGCTGTCTTCAGGTTTAGTTTTATGGATATTTGGCAGAAGACCCTCTATTCTCTCTACGATGCCCTGGTTGGAACATATTATTTCACATTTAGAAGGGTTCAGGGTGAGGCCTAAAACTGCACCTTGCTCCTGGATTTTTCTGATGTCCTCCAAGAGGGAGTCTTGGGAACCAGCTAGGGTACCATCATCCAAGAACCAGATGTTAAGCTTGCTGGACAGGACCTCTGTGACTTGTTTGATGACTAAACAGAAAAGGAGAGGAGCAAGGGGGTCACCCTGTTGGACGCCTTCTCGCGAGTCAATTTCATGTTCGCCAAAAAGTAGCTTATATATATATATATATATATATATATATATATATATATATATATATATATATATATATATATATATATATATATATATATATATATATATATATATATATATATATATATATATATATTATATATATATATATATATATATATATATATATATATATATATATATATATATATATATATATATATATATATATATATATATATATATATATATATATAAAGTTGTTGAATATGACCGAAAAGGTAGGATTAATAATTCTAACACGAATCTTCTCAATATTTCTTATGTTTTTCTTCACTGTCGGTGGTAATAAAGATAACAATTCTCCGAAATTCATTTTTTAATTGTCTGACGCCTGAACGCGTTTCGTAATTCGTATTACATTTTCAAAGACTTAATTTACACACAAATTCTTCGTACTTATACTCTATTGGATGAGGTGATATGGCACAAAAGTTTTGGGTGAGGAGACAAACACAAGACAGAACACGGAACAATGGGTATAAATTGGATAAGTGAACATATGAATGGAAGTAACTGCAGAAGGTCTATTGGCCCATACTTCCTCTTGCTCCTTCCATGTTGGTTCGAGGTCTTGAAGTAGGTAGAATATAGTTGTGCATTAATTGGCTGTTGATTGCTGGTGTTGACTTTTTGATGTGTAGTGCCTCGCTGATGTCAAGCCGCCTGCTATCGCCGTACCGATCGATGATTTCTGTGTTGATTGTTTAGATTTCTCTGGTGATGGTCTGGTTGTGAGAAGAGATTATGTGTTCCTTGATGGCTCCCTGTTGCTTATGCATTGTTAGTCGTCTGGAAAGAAACGTTGTTGTCTTGCCTATATACTGAGTTCTTCGGGCTTACAGTCCCCAAGTGGGCATTTAGAGGCACAGACGACGTTGGTCTCCTTCAAAGCGTTCTACTTGGTGTCTGGGGAGTTTTTCATGAGTAGGTTTGCCATTGTTTTGGTTTTATTATAAATTGTAAATTGTATTTTCTTATTTTTGTCTGTAGGGATAATGTTCCTATCAACAATATCTTTCAGGACCCTTTCCTCTGTTTTATGAGCCGACGAAAAGAAATTCCTGTAAAATAGTTTAATGGGGGGTACAAGTGTTGTGTTGGTTGACTCTTCAGAGGTTGCATAGCGTCTCGCCTTTCTTTTTATGATGACATCAACAAAATCGTTAGAGAAGCCGTTGTTGACTAGGGCTTGGCTTACCCTACAGAGTTCTTCACCGACTTCTTTCCATCCTGAGCTGTGGCTTAGAGCACGGTCGACGTAACCATTGATAACACTCCTCTTGTACCTGTCTGGGCAGTCACTATTGGCATTGAGGCACATTCCTATGTTTGTTTCTCTGGTGTAGACTGCAGTGTGGAAGCCTCCGCTCTTTTTCGTGACTGTTACATCCAGAAAGGGCAGCTTCCCATTGTTCTCCATCTCGTTCATGAAACTCAACACAGAATTCAGCTCAAATGCCTCCTTCAGCTGCTGCAGATGTCTGGTATCAGGTACCTGCGTAAAAATGTCATCAACATACCTGCAGTATATGGCGGGTTTCAAGTCCATGTCAACTAAGACCCTCTGCTCGATGCTACCTATGTAGAAGCAATACATCTGATTTACAGGATCCCTTAACCACTCGACCAACATGACCGGACAAAAGAGGATGGTAGCCGAGGCTAATTCCCCCATCCCCCCGCCAGCACTCTGACGGTAATTTTGGGCATGGTATTTTATCAAATCACCTCATTCTTTGGGGCACACGTGAGGAACACAAATGCGAACAAGACTGAACAGTCTCCAGACATATATGTAACTGAAAACTCATAAGTGACTCGAATCCATACTGCTAGGAGCACTCTTCATCTGGCGTACAGGACACCTTAACCACTCAACCAACACGACCGGACAAAAGAGGATGGTAGCCGAGGTTAATTCCCCATCCCCCCTCCGGCACTCTGATGGTAATCTTGGGCATGGTATTTGTCAAATCACCTCATTCTTTGGGGCACACGTGAGGAACACAAATGCAAACAAGCCTGAACGGTCTCCAGGCATATATGCAACTGAAAAGTTACACCCTATATATATATATATATATATATATATATATATATATATATATATATATATATATATATATATATATATATATATATATATATATATATATATAAATATATATATATATATATATATATATGTGTGTGTGTGTGTCGTACGTAGTAGCTATAACGCACTTCTCGGCCTAATAGGCCGAGGGATTTTCTTTATTTTCAATAAAATGTTTCCAGTTGGTTTATTTTAACTCATTTGTTTATATTATGTTAAGAACATAAATTATTGATTTAATTATGTTAGTTTAGGTTAGTTTATGTAGGGTGGGTTGGGTTCGGTCATATATCTCTGTTAGTTGTAACTCAAATTTAAAAAAAATAACTCATACATAATGAAATGGATAGCTTTATAATTTCATATTAAAAAAATTTGAAAAATATTGAAATTCAGGAACACTTGGCTTATTAGGCAAATCGATCATTGCATAGTAGGCCAAGAACTGCGTTCTGGCTACTAGGTACAACATATATATATATAGATATATATATATATATATATATATATATATATATATATATATATTAGTATATTTTGGTAGCAGTCTTTCCTGTAGACATATATTATTAAATATGACCGAAAAAGTAAGATTAATAATTCTAACACGAATTTTCTCTATCTTTTGTTACATTTCTTTTCACTGTTGATGGTAATTCAAAGATCAATTCTCCAAAATTCATTTTTATTTCTAGTCTGACGCGACACTTGAGCGCGTTTCGTAAAACTTATTACATTTTCAAAGACTTTAGTTTACAAACACACAACTGAAACTGAATAGAGCTTTACACATCTTCGAGGTTTATATCTACATTTGGGTGAGGTGGATGAGGTGAAAAACGAACTTTCAACAATGGGTATTAAATTCCAACACAAGACAGAACACGAAACAATGGGTATTGAATGGGTATTAAATTCAAACACAAGACAGAACACGAAACAATGGGTATTGAATGGAAGTAATTGTAGAAAGCCTATTGGTCCATATTTCTTGATGCTTCTATATTGGAGCGGAGTCTTGAAGTGGGTAGAATATAGTTGTGCATTAATTGGCTGTTGATTGCTGGTGTTGACTTCCTGATGTGTAGTGCCTCGCAGACGTCCAGCCGTCTACTATCGCTGTATCTATCGATGATTTCTGTGTTGTTTGCTAGGATTTCTCTGGTGATGGTTTGTTTGTGGGAAGATATTATATGTTCATTAATGGAGCCCCTGTTGCTTATGCATCGTTAAACGCCTGGAAAGAGATGTTGTTGTCTTGCCTATATACTGTTTTTTTTTAGGCTTACAGTCCCCAAGAGGGCATTTGAAGGCATAGACGACGTTGGTCTCTTTTAAAGCGTTCTGCTTTGTGTCTGGAGAGTTTCTCATGAGTAGGCTGGCCGTTTTTCTGGTTTTATAGTAAATCGTCAGTTGTATCTTCTGATTTTTGTCTGTAGGGATAACGTTTCTACTGACAATATCTTTCAGGACCCTTTCCTCCGTTTTATGGGCTGTGGAAAAGAAGTTCCTGTAAAATAGTCTAATAGGGGGGTATAGGTGTTGTGTTAGTTGTCTCTTCAGAGGTTGCATGGCGTTTCACTTTCCTTCTTATGATGTCTTCCACGAAACCATTGGAGAAGCCGTTGTTGACTAGGACCTGCCTTACCCTACAGAGTTCTTCGTCGACTTGCTTCCATTCTGAGCTGTGGCTGAGGGCACGGTCGACATAAGCGTTAACAACACTCCTCTTGTACCTGTCCGGGCAGTCACTGTTGGCATTCAGGCACATTCCTATGTTTGTTTCCTTAGTGTAGACTGCAGTGTGGAAAACTCCGCTCCTTTCCATGACTGTTACATCTAGAAGGGGCAGCTTCCCATCCTTCTCCATCTCGTAAGTGAAACGCAACACAGAATTCTGCTCAAATGCCTCCTTCAGCTCTTGCAGATGTCTGACATCAGGTACCTGTGTAAAAATGTCGTCAACATACCTGCAGTATATGGCCGGTTTCAAGTTCATGTCGACTAAGACTTTTCGCTCGATGGTACCCATGTAGAAGTTTGCAAACAGGACACATAGGGGAGAACCCATGGCGACCCCATCTACTTGCTTATACATGTGTCCATCCGGGCTCAAGAAGGGTGCCTCCTTAGTACAAGCTTGAAGTAGTTTCCTCAGACTGTTTTCTGGTATGTCAAGAGGAGTACAGGCTGGATCACGATACACTCTGTCGGCTATCATCCCGATTGTTTCATCCACAGGTACGTTGGTAAACAGAGATGCTACGTCCAACGAGGCTCTTATCCCTGTGGCCTGTGTTCCCCGCAGCAAGTCAACAAATTCCTTTGGAGATTTCAGGCTGAAGGTGCAAGGGACATAAGGAGTCAGCAGGCCATTGAGTCGTTTTGCCAGTCTGTACGTGGGTGTGGGTATCTGGCTGATGATTGGCTGAAGTGGGTTTCCAGGCTTGTGTGTCTTGACATTTCCATACGCATATCCAGGTTTATATTCCCCAATAATCTTTGGCAGGTGGAGTCCAGATTTCTTGGCGTTCACAGTTTCAATCAATTTGTTGACCTTTGCTTTCAGTTCGGCTGTAGTGTCCTTCGTTACCTTTTGGAATTTAGTTTGGTCAGAGAGTATGAGGTTCATTTTCGCCAGATATTCGTCTTTTTTAAGAATGACGTATATTGGCGACTTGTCGCCTCTCCTGACAACTATCTCCTTGTTCTCACGAAGGCTCTTAGCTGCCGCTTTGAGCTCGGGGGACAGTATGGTGCTTCTGTAGTTGCCTCGATTCTTTCCTCCTTCCGCAATAAGTTCTGTTTGCAAGGTATCTTTGGTGGTGACCTTCTTTTGTGCTTCGAGGTCGAATATGTTGTCCAACAGTCTCCAACTCCACTTTCCGGGCCATCTCACTCGGTCTGGACATAACGTGACAGTTTATACCCAGATTTAGGAGAGTGACTTGGTCCTCAGTGAGGTTAATTCCTGCAAGGTTCCTGGAGAGGCGACCAGTCGCCAATATAGTCTTTCTTAATAAAGACGAATATCTGGCGAAAATGAACCTCATACTCTCTGACCAAACTAAATTCCAAAAGGTAACGAAGGAAACTACAACCGAACTGAAAGCAAAGGTCAACAAATTGATCGAAACTGTGAACGCCAAGAAATCTGGACTCTACCTGCCAAAGATTATTGGGGAATATAAACCTGGATATGCGTATGGAAATGTCAAGACACACAAGCCTGGAAACCCACTTCGGCCAATCATCAGCCAGATACCCACACCCACGTACAGACTGGCAAAACGACTCAATGGCCTGCTGACTCCTTATGTCCCTTGCGCCTTCAGCCTGAAGTCTCCAAAGAAATTTGTTGACTTGCTGCAGGGAACACGGGCCACAGGAATAAGAGCCTCGTTGGACGTAGAATCTCTGTTTACCAACGTACCTGTGGATGAAACAATCGGGATGACTCTTGACATACCAGAAAACAGTCTGAGGAAACTACTCCAAGCTTGCACTAAGGAGGCACCCTTCTTGAGCCCGGATGGACACATGTATAAGCAAGTAGATGAGGTCGCCATGTGTTCTCCCCTAGGTGTCCTGTTTGCAAACTTCTACATGGGAACCATCGAGCGAAAAGTCTTAGTCGACATGAACTTGAAACCCGCCATATACTGCAGGTATGTTGACGACATTTTTACACAGGTACCTGATGTCAGACATCTGCAGGAGCTGAAGGAGGCATTTGAGCCGAATTCTGTGTTGCGTTTCACTTACGAGATGGAGAAGGATGGGAAGCGGCCCTTTCTAGATGTAACAGTCATGGAAAGGAGCGGAGTTTTCCACACTGCAGTCTACACTAAGGAAACAAACATAGGAATGTGCCTGAATGCCAACAGTGACTGCCCGGACAGGTACAAGAGGAGTGTTGTTAACGCTTATGTCGACCGTGCCCTCAGCCACAGCTCAGAATGGAAGCAAGTCGACGAAGAACTCTGTAGGGTAAGGCAGGTCCTAGTCAACAACGGCTTCTCCAATGGTTTCGTGGAAGACATCATAAGAAGGAAAGTGAAACGCCATGCAACCTCTGAAGAGACAACTAACACAACACCTATACCCCCAATTAGACTATTTTACAGGAACTTCTTTTCCACAGCCCATAAAACGGAGGAAAGGGTCCTGAAAGATATTGTCAGTAGAAACGTTATCCCTACAGACAAAAATCAGAAGATACAGCTGACGATTTACTATAAAACCAGAAAAACGGCCAGCCTACTCATGAGAAACTCTCCAGACACAAAGCAGAACGCTTTAAAAGAGACCAACGTCGTCTATGCCTTCAAATGCCCTCTTGGGGACTGTAAGCCTCAAAAAACCCAGTATATTGGCAAGACAACAACATCTCTTTCCAGGCGTTTAACGATGCATAAGCAACAGGGCTCCATTAAGGAACATATTATCTCTTCCCACAAACAAACCATCACCAGAGAAATCCTAGCAAACAACACAGAAATCATCGATAGATACAGCGATAGCAGACGGCTGGACGTCTGCGAGGCACTACACATCAAGAAGTCAACACCAGCAATCAACAGCCAATTAATGCACAACTATATTCTACCCACTTCAAGACTCCGCTCCAATATAGAAGCATCAAGAAATATGGACCAATAGGCTTTCTACAATTATTTCCATTCAATACCCATTGTTTCGTGTTCTGTCTTGTGTTTGAATTTAATACCCATTGTTTCGTGTTCTGTCTTGTGTTGGAATTTAATTCCCATTGAATACCCATTGTTGAAAGTTTGTTTTTCTCCTCATCCACCTCACCCAAATGTAGATATAAACCTCGAAGATTTGTAAAGCTCTATTCATTTTCAGTTGTGTGTTTGTAGACTAAAGTCTTTGAAAATGTAATAAGTTTTACGAAACGCGCTCAAGTGTCGCGTCAGACAAGAAATAAAAATGAATTTTGGAGAATTGATCTTTGAATTACCATCAACAGTGAAAAGAAATTTAACAAAAGATAGAGAAAATTCGTGTTAGAATTATTAATCTTACTTTTTCGGTCATATTTAATAATATATGTCTACAGGAAAGACTGCTACCAAAATATACTAATATATATATATATATATATATATATATATATATATATATATATATATATATATATATATATATGTATATATATATATATATATATATATATATATATATATATATATATATATATATATATATATATATATATATATATATATATATATATATATATATATATCTTGGTAGCAGTCTTTCCTGTAGACATATATTATTATATATGACCGAAAAAGTAAGATTAATAATTCTAACACTAATTTTCTCAATATTTCTTATATTTCTTTTCACTGTTGTTGGTAATTGAAAAATCAATTCTCCAAAATTAATTTTTATTTCTAGTCTGACGCAACACTTGAACGCGTTTCGTAATAACTTATTACATTTTCAAAGATTTTGGTTTACACACACACAACTATAACTTTGCATACACTAAACAGAGTTTAAACAGCTTTGATTTTATACCTGCATTTGGGTGAGGTGATATGTTACAACAGTTTTCGATGAGGTGAAAATAAACTTTCAACACAAACAATTAATTCATGAAAACTTGGCTTATTAGGCAAATCGGGCCTTGCATAGTAGGCTGATAAGTGCGTTCTGGCTACTAGGTACGACATATATATATATATATATATATATATATATATATATATATATATATATATATATATATATATATATATATATATATATATATATATATATATATATATATACTATATATATATATATATATATATATATATATATATATATAGTAGGCATCCGTCAATCCCGTGGGGTTATGGAGTTGTGCCCTGGGTGTCTAGTTGTTGTAGTCTAGTTGAATGCAGCGCGTGCTGTGGCTGTGAAGGCCAACCCGAGAATGACAGTCCCGACTGCAGCAAGGGCAGATAAACGCCGAAGCGGGTGCGTCTGATAGGGGTCGAGACCTCCTGTGAAGTCTATTATCCTCCGCCTGCGTCTTCAGTTCGTCCTCGAATTGCCGGAGTCCCTTCTGCACTTTGCATCTCCCGGTAGAGCTGTCCGCAACTGCTGCTTTCCAAGTGTTGATGTCGATGTTCATCTGCTTGAGGTCGCGTTTGCGGGCATCTTTGAAAGGCAGCTGAGGTCTTCCGGTGGGTCTCCATCCTGATGCCAGATCTCCATACAAGAGGTCCTTCGATATGCGGCCATCGACCATGCGTGTGACATGTCCCAGCCTTCGAATGTGTCTCTGCTTCAGGATAGTGAACATTGAAGGACTCCTGTTCTCTCGAGTACTCTGTTGTTGGTGACGTGGTCTTTCCACGTGATGTCAAAGATGTGTCTCAGGTTCCGCATGTGAAAGGTATTGAGCCGTCTCTTCTGGCAAGAGCGTAGGGTCTAGGATTCCGAGCTGTAGAGAAGTGTACTCACCACACATGCCATGTAGACTTGTACCTTGGTGTGCACTGTCAGTTTAGCATTTTCCTAAATTCGCTTTGTGAGTCTCGCCAGTGTTGTTGCGGCCTTCCCGATACGCCTGTTGAGCTCAGTGTCCAGGGAAAGGGTGTCTGAGATTATGGAGCCCAGGTACACAAACTCGTGAACTGCCTCCAGCACATAGTCTGCTATGTTTATACAGGGTAGCTCATTGACATCTTGTCCCATCACCTGTGTCTTCTTCAGACTGATTGTCAGGCCGAATGCGGAACAGGCTGCGACAAAGCAGTTGAGTATCTGCTGCAAGCCTTCTGCTGGGTGTGTGGTGATTTCTGCGTCGTCGCCGAAGAGGAACTCACAGAGGATTCGCATCTGTACTTTTGTCTTTGCTCGGAGTCTGCATAGATTATAGAGCTTTCCATCAGATCTTGTACGGTGATAGATGACTTCTGTGGTTGTTGCAAAGGCATGCTTGACGAGGATCGCGTAGAAGATGCCGAGCAGGGTTGGAGCTAGAGCACACTCCTGTTTAACACCACTGTTGATGTTGAATAGTTCAGACGTTGAGCCGTCGTACACGACTATCCCTTTCATGTCCTTGTGGAATGATTGTATCATGATGAGTAGGGTGGGGTAGCCAATTTTGGCCAAGATCTTGATGAGTCCGTCCCAACTCACGAGGTCGAAGACCTTTGTAAGGTCAACGAAGGCGATGTATAGGCCACACACAGAAACTATTTGGATAGAATTAAACGAAAAAGCAAATAATATTATAATAGGAGTTATATATAGGCCACCAAATTTAGACAGAATGGAAGCAAAGCATCTATGGGATGAAATGTCTAGAGCATCTAGATCTATCAGTATTTATGTCATGGGTGACTTTAATTTTAGTGGAATAAACTGGGTGAACAAAACAGGGAATAGTGAAGCAGAAGATTTTCTAGAATTAATTGACGATTGCTTTCTTACGCAACACATTAAGGAACCAACGCGGGAAAATAATATTTTAGATTTAGTGTTAACTAACAGGGAAACACAAATTAATGACATCGAAATAGGGAGTGAGCTAGGGAACAGTGGTCACAAAGTAATCAGATTTAGCATAGAATGGAATAGACCTGTAGGAGAAAATTCAGTTAAAGTGCCAGATTTTCGAAAAGCTGATTTTAATAGCCTAAGAAATTTTTGGGTCAAATAGATTGGAAAGTCTTGGGTATGGGGTGTGGGCCGGTCTTGGAGCGAGACATGAACCCAGCGATAGGTGACGTAAAAGGGGATTTCGATGTGGATTTAATATATAGCTTATTTAAGAATATTCTAAACAAAGCACAGGAACGTAGTATACCATACAAATTCAATAGATCGAATACTAATGACCCAAAGTGGATAACAAAGAATTTAAAGAACCTTATAGGTAAAAAGAGTGCTTGGTACAAAAGGATTAAGAATGGGGAAGTCAGTTTAGAACAGGAATTCATACAACTGGTTAGAATTGTTAGAAAAGAGATTAGGAAAGCATAAAGAAACTATGAAGTTCGCATAGCAGGGCAAGCAAAGTCAAATCCTAAAGCGTTTTTTCAGTTATATCGAACTAAGACTAGGGAAAGGATAGGTCCATTAAAATCTGAGACAGGTCAAATAACAGATAATGACAAGAAGATGAGTCGTATTTTTAACAAATATTTTATATCTGTATTTACTAAAGAAGAACTTAACAATTTGCCTTCAGCCGAACAAGTCTATGTGGGTGGGGATGAGGACAGGTTGACTAGTTTAGCAGTTACCAGGGAGGATGTAATTAAACAATTAGAAAAACTAAAACCAAGCAAATCCCCAGGGCCGGATGAAGTGTTTGCCAGGGTGCTTAAAAAATGCAAAGAGGAGCTTTCCGAGCCACTGTCTACCATATTTAATAAATCAATAGAGTCAGGCAGAGTGCCAGAGTTATGGAAGGTAGCTAATGCGGTACCAATTTTTAAGAAAGGAGATAGATCACTTGCGTCAAACTATCGGCCAATTAGCCTAACGTCTATTGTGGGAAAGTTACTTGAATCAATAATTGCAAATACAATTCATCTCCATCTTGAAAAACATAAATTAATAAATGAGTCGCAACATGGTTTTACAAATGGCCGTTCATGTTTAACAAATTTGCTAACTTTTTATTCCAGCATAGTTGAGGCAGTTGATAGTGGTAAGGATTGTGATGTTGTGTACCTTGACTTTAGCAAAGCCTTTGATACAGTGCCACATGAAAGACTAATTAAAAAAAATAGAAGCTCGTGGTATTGGGGGTGCTATATTAAGTTGGATTAGGGCATGGCTATTCCAAAGGAAACAGAGAGTTAGTATAAATGGGGTTAAGTCAGAGTGGGATAATGTTGTTAGTGGAGTACCTCAGGGCTCTGTCCTGGGACCTCTGTTGTTTATAATATATATAAATGATTTAGATTCAGGTTTGAGTGGCAACATTTGCCGATGATACGAAAATCGGTAGGGAAATTAATTCGGAGGAGGACTCACTATCACTTCAAGTTGATCTAGATAGGGTTTTTAAATGGTCAAAGGATTGGCAAATGCAGTTTAATGCTGATAAATGTAAAGTTCTGAGGCTAGGTAATGATGATAGAGTTACAAGATACGAGCTAGATGGTGTTGAGATTGCGAAAGGGATCTGGGAGTTATGATTAGTAAGAATTTAAAACAAAAGGATCAATGCATGAATGTTCGTAATAAGGCGAATAGGACACTGGGATTTATTAATCGAAGCGTTAGTAACAAGACACCTGGTGTGGTTCTTAAGCTATATCTTGCTCTGGTTAGGCCCCATTTAGATTATGCAGTTCAGTTTTGGTCGCCGTATTATAGATTGGATATAAATTCACTTGAACGTGTCCAAAGTAGGATGACTAAGTTAATTCCCCAAATTAGAAATCTTTCATATGAAGAAAGATTAACAAAGCTTAAGTTGCATTCACTGGAAAGGTGAAGAGTTAGGGGTGACATGATAGAGGTTTACAAGTGGATGAATGGACATAACAGGGGGGATATTAATAGGGTATTAAAAATATCAACACAAGACAGAACACGAAACAATGGGTATAAATTGGATAAGTTTAGATTTAGGAAAAACTTGGGAAAATTCTGGTTCAGTAACAGGGTTGTTGATTTGAGGAACCAATTGCCGCATAACGTGGTGTAGGTGGGGTCCCTCGATTGTTTCAAGCGCGGGTTGGACAAGTATATGGGTGGGATTGGGTGGTTATAGATAGGAGCTGCCTCGTATGGGCCAATAGGCCTTCTGCAGGTACCTTTGTTCTTATGTTCTTAAGGCTTTTCGCGGCTCCCTGCACTTTTCTTGAGGCTGTATCAGGGAGAACATCATGTCAGTGGTCGACCTCTCTGCTCGGAAACCACACAGTGACTCGGGGTACACTCTTTCGGCAAGAATCTGAAGCCTGACCAAGATGACCCTAGCGAAAAGTTTGCCAACGACGCTGAGGAGGGATATGCCGCGATAGTTATTGACATTGCTTATGTCACCTTTATTTTTGTAGAGAGTGATGATGTTTGCATCTCCCATGTCTTGTGGCACCGAGCCCTCCCTCCAGCACTGGCACAGAAGTTCATGAAGCTCAGATTTAAGTGTTCCACGCGCGCACTTGAGAACTTTAGGCGGAATCCCGTCGTCTCCTGGGGCCTTCCCTGAGGAAAGTGAATCCATTGCTTTCTCAACTTCTTCCACATTTGGTTCAAGATCAAGTTCTTCCATGATGGGCAGGCATTCGATTGCATCCAATGCCTCTAACAATGACCAAGTTTTCTCTGGAGTAGAGTTCGGAGTAATGTTCCACCAAGCGATTCATCTGTTGATCACGGACTTTAATGATCTCTCCAGTGGCTGACTTTAGAGGAGCCGTCCAGTTTTGTGTAGGGCCTGTTGCCTGTTTGATCCCTTCGTACATGACTCTTATGTTGCCGACAGTGGCCGCAGCCTGGATGCTGGAACAGAGTCGAAGCTAATAATCGTTAGCACAACGCCTCGCAGTTTGTTGAACTCTACTGCGGGCAGTACAGAGGGCCTTTAGGTTCCTTTCTGAGGCCAGGTTCTTGTAGGATGAGAGAGCTCGTCTCTTTTCCTCTACGAGGGGTAACAGTTCCTCTGCATTGGCCTCGAACCAATCTGCTGACTTGTTCTGCCTCTTATCGAAGGTGGACATGGATGTTTTGAAAATATTGCCCCTGAGATGTGACAGCCTCTCACTTGCGCTCACTTGTAGGTTCCTTTCTGAGGGCTGGTTCTTGTAGGATGAGAGAGCTCGTCTCTTTTCCTCCCTCTGCACTGGCCTCGAATCAATCTGCTGACTTGTTCTGCCTCTTACCGAAGGTGGACATGGCAGTTTTGAAAATAGTGCCCCTGAGATGTGACCACCTCTCACTTGCGCTATCGCAGGGTGGTACAGGAAGGGTATTTACCAGCGCCGCAGTGAATTCCTCCACCTTGTGAAGGTCACGCGTCTTGTTTACGTTAATGCGTGGTCTTCCCTACTTCTTTGCTCTGTGGATTTTCGGGGGCTGGAACTTTACTCTGCAAACGACGAGAGAGTGGTCGGTGTCACAATCTGCGCTCTGGAAGCTGCGGGTCAGTTTGACATTTCTCAGATTGCTACGCCCCGTAAGCACCAGGTCGAGTTGATGCCAATGCTTAGACCTGGGATGTCTCCAGGAAACCTTATGCTGGGGCTTGGTGTTGAAGAAGGAATTGGTGATGCAGAGATCATGACGGCAGCAGAACTCCAGGCGGCGCTGTCCACTCTCATTCATCTTCCCAAATCCAAACTTGCACAAACAGGAAGGCCAAGAGCTGTGATCAGAACCAACTCTTGCATTAAAATCTCCCAGGAGGAAGACTGGCTCTTGTTGAGGTATGTCTCTGAGAGCTAGGCCGAGGTCATCATAGAACTTGTCCTTCGCTTCGGTAGAGGAGGTCAGTGTTGGTGCATACCCGTTAATGAGGATGACCATTCCTGCTGCTGTACGAAGCTGAAGTTTGATGATCCTTTTAGACCCCTCCGTGGGCAGTAGTATGCACCCTAACAATCTGTTCCTGCTGGCAAAGCCAAAGCCAACGCCATGCTCCCTTACCTCTTCTTGTGGTTTGCCCTGCCAGAAGAAGGTAAAGTCCTTCTCCCGTATGCTGCCGGTTGCGGGGAGACGTGTCTCCTGCATGGTGACTATGTCCATCTGGAGCCTGCGCAGTTCATTGTTGATCACAGCTGTCTTGCAGACGTCGTTCACTTCCAGTAGATCTTCCGAGAGACCCGGTGTCATGGTCCTTACATTCCATGTGCCAAGTTTGAGAGCTGAGTGGCTCTGTGTTTATTTTCTTCTGTCTGGTACATGGGTTGACAATCCGCTTATTGGATTGTGTGTGTGTGTGTATATATATATATATATATATATATATATATATATATATATATAAATATATGTTTCATTGAATATGACCGCATATTCTGTATTTATTATTTTCTGGTTTAGGGCTTCTATCCCTCTAACTATTTTCTTAGCATCAGGGCTTAATTGGAATAGGAGTTCTCCAAAACTCATTTTCGTACTTTTAAGGTGAAGAAAAGAAGTGATTTACTATAGAGTGTATTACACTTATTTGTATAATTTGCACGACGTTTCGAACCTCCATGGTTCATTCTCAAGTGAACAGATCTTACAATACTAGTTGATTTTATACCCGCATTAGGTCAGGTGATAATACAATGAAGGTGAAAAACATGGGGGGATACATAAGGGATAAACATAGGGGCTGCAGAAGGCGTATTGGCCCATACGAGGCATCTCCTATCTAAACACAAAGATTAATCCAGTGTAATTGGCCTGTTATGTTGGACATTGTCTTCTGTGTTGGCATCGATATGTTCTTGTCTTGTCCTTACTCTCATGGTGGGTAGAGTAAATAGTTCCGTGATTTGGGTGTTCATGGTAGGTCGCTCTATTCTTATGTGAATTGCCTCAAGAATTTGTAATCTTCTTGAATCTTGGGTTTTGTCTATTATGCAAGTATTCTTGTTCAACATTTCTCTTGTTAGAGTAATGTCATGGGCTTGTCTCATGTGATTCCTAGGGGCACCAGATTGAAGATGGCATGTCAAACGCCTCGTCAGCTTGGTCGACGTCATACCTATGTACTTACATTGAAGGTTACATCCTTCGTGGGGGCAAGTGTACATGTATACAACGCTTGACTGCTGTAGAGGGTTCTCCGTCGGCTTCGGGCTGTTTTTGATAAGGCGTTCGGAAGTCTTCTTGGTTTTGTAGAATATTATCAGGTTTATGTTTTGGTTAGGAGTAGTGCTTTTTACTCCTTTACGGATTATTTCTTTCATTATTCTTTCCTCTTTTATATGTTCACTGTGCATGGTTGATTTGTAATATAATTTTATTGGGGGTGTTGTGGTTTCTGTTCTAGGTTCTGAATTATACCAACGGTCCAAGTGTCTTCTTATAGCAGCGTTTATTTCCGCGTTGCTATATCCGTTGTTCACCAATACCTGAGTTACTCTTTCAAACTCTCTACTCACGTTGCTCCATTCAGAGCAGTGGGTAAGCGCTCGACGAATATAAGCATTGAGAACACTGGTTTTGTATCTTTGGGGGCACTCACTTCTACCGTTCAGGCATAATCCTATGTTGGTGGGCTTGGTATATACGTTGGTGCTTAAAGAGGTTCCTGTTTTTGTTATTAGTACATCCAAGAATGGCAGACTGTTATTTTCACTATTTTCATGTGTAAATCGGAGTACTGACTCTCTCTCTAGGTGTCTTTTTAGGTCAATTAGTTCATCTGAGTCTTTTACTATTACGAATATGTCATCTACATAACGGCAGTATACAGTTGGTTTTTGTCTGCTACTGAAGACCCTATCTTCGATGGTTCCCATATAAAAATTAGCAAATAAAACTCCTAAGGGGGAGCCCATTGCTACTCCGTCTATTTGTAAATACATGTCTCCTTGTGGACTGATGAAAGGGGCTTCCTTTGTACATGCTTCGAGAAGACTTTTCAAGTGTGGCTCAGGTATGTCTAATTTGAGGGTGCTCTGCACCAGTGTTCTCAATGATTATATTCGTCGAGCGCTTACCCACTGCTCTGAATGGAGCAACGTGAGTAGAGAGTTAGAAAGAGTAACTCAGGTATTGGTGAACAACGGATATAGCAACGCGGAAATAAACGCTGCTATAAGAAGACACTTGGACCGTTGGTATAATTCAGAACCTAGAACAGAAACCACAACACCCCCAATAAAATTATATTACAAATTAACCATGCACAGTGAACATATAAAAGAGGAAAGAATAATGAAAGAAATAATCCGTAAAGGAGTAAAAAGCACTACTCCTAACCAAAACATAAACCTGATAATATTCTACAAAACCAAGAAGACTTCCGAACTCCTTATCAAAAACAGCCCGAAGCCGACGGAGAACCCTCTACAGCAGTCAAGCGTTGTATACATGTACACTTGCCCCCACGAAGGATGTAACCTTCAATGTAAGTACATAGGTATGACGTCGACCAAGCTGACGAGGCGTTTGACATGCCATCTTCAATCTGGTGCCCCTAGGAATCACATGAGACAAGCCCATGACATTACTCTAACAAGAGAAATGTTGAACAAGAATACTTGCATAATAGACAAAACCCAAGATTCAAGAAGATTACAAATTCTTGAGGCAATTCACATAAGAATAGAGCGACCTACCATGAACACCCAAATCACGGAACTATTTACTCTACCCACCATGAGAGTAAGGACAAGACAAGAACATATCGATGCCAACACAGAAGACAATGTCCAACATAACAGGCCAATTACACTGGATTAATCTTTGTGTTTAGATAGGAGATGCCTCGTATGGGCCAATACGCCTTCTGCAGCCCCTATGTTTATCCCTTATGTATCCCCCCATGTTTTTCACCTTCATTGTATTATCACCTGACCTAATGCGGGTATAAAATCAACTAGTATTGTAAGATCTGTTCACTTGAGAATGAACCATGGAGGTTCGAAACGTCGTGCAAATTATACAAATAAGTGTAATACACTCTATAGTAAATCACTTCTTTTCTTCACCTTAAAAGTACGAAAATGAGTTTTGGAGAACTCCTATTCCAATTAAGCCCTGATGCTAAGAAAATAGTTAGAGGGATAGAAGCCCTAAACCAGAAAATAATAAATACAGAATATGCGGTCATATTCAATGAAACATGTTTGAAAGAAAACCTGCTGCCAGTATACACCAATATAAATATATATATATATATATATATATATATATATATATATATATATATATATATATATATTATTAAATATGACCGAAAAAGTAAGATTAATAATTCTAACACGAATTTTCTCTATCTTTCTTATGTTTCTTTTCACTGTTGATGGTAATTCAAAGATCAATTCTCCAAAATTCATTTTTATTTGTGTTTGTAAACTAAAGTCTTTGAAAATGTAATAAGTTTTACGAAACGCGCTCAAGTGTAGCGTCAGACTAGAAATAAAAATGAATTTTAGAGAATTGATCTTTGAATTACCATCAACAGTGAAAAGAAACATAAGAAAGATAGAGAAAATTCGTGTTAGAATTATTAATCTTACTTTTTCGGTCATATTTAATAATATATGTCTACAGGAAAGACTGCTACCAAAATATACTATATACTATATATATATATATATATATACTATATATATATATATATATATATATATATATATACTATATATATATATATATATATATATATATATATATATATATATATATATATATATATATATATATATATATATATATATATATGTATATATATATTTAAGGCACAACTCTCCTAAACACAAGAGTGAAGTATACAACTTTAGAACACTTTCCCACCAGGAGACTCGAACCCTAGCCAGCACAGAAGCCTTCCAGCAACTGGCATAACAGGTACGCCTTAACCCGCTCCACCACAAGCTCAGACCCTTGAGCACTAGAGCAAGTGAGGGGTCATTTATACGTTTATTTCATCAAGTCCCTGTTAATATGTTATGCCAGTTGCTGGAAGGCTTCTGTGCTGGCTAGGGTTCGAGTCTCCTGGTGGGAAAGTGTTCTAAAGTTGTATACTTCACTCTCGTGTTTAGGAGAGTTGTGCCTTAAGTTCATAGACACAGTGTTCTCCCATATTAACAGGGACTTGATGAAATAAACGTATAAATGACCCCTCACTTGCTGGCATAACTTGCTAGGGTTCGAGTCTCCTGGTGGGAAAGTGTTCTAAAGTTGTATATATATATATATATATATATATATATATATATATATATATATATATATATATATATATATATATATATATATATATATATATATATATTAAATCTGACCGAAAAAGTAAGATTGATAATTCCAACACGAATTTTCTCGATCTTTCTTACGTTTCTTTTCACTGTTGATGGTAATTCAAAAATCAATTCTCCAAAATTCATTTTTATTTCTAGTCTGATGCGACACTTGAGCGCGTTTCGTAAAACTTATTACATTTTCAATGACTTTAGTTTACACACACACACAACTTTAACTGAATTGAGCTTAAACATCTTCGAGTTTTTTATACCTACATTTGGGTGAGGTGACATATTACAATAGTTTTGGATGAGGTGAAAATAAATTTTTTACACAAGACTGAACACGAAACAATGGGTATTAAAAGTAGGTAACTGCAGAAGGACTATTTTTATTGGCCCATATTTCTTGATGCTTCTATATTGGAGCTGAGTCTTGAAATGGGTAGAATATAGTTGTGCATTAATTATCTGTTGATTGCTGGTGTTGACTTCTTGATGTGTAGTGCCTTGCAGATGTCAAGCCGCCTGCTATCGCTGTATCTATCGATGATTTTTGTGTTGTTTGCTAAGATTTCTCTGGTGATGGTTTGGTTGTGGGAAGAGACTATATGTTCCTTAATGGAGCCCTGTTGCTTATGCATCGTTAAACACCTGGAAAGAGATGTTGTTGTCTTGCCTATATACTGACTTTTTTGAGGCTTACAGTCCCCAAGACGGCATTTGAAGGCATAGACGACGTTATTCTCTTTTAAAGCGTTCTGCTTTGTGTCTGGAGAGTTTCTCATGAGTAGGCTGGCCGTTTTTTTGGTTTTATAGTAAATTGTCAGTTGTATCTTCTGATTTTTGTCTGTAGGGATAACGTTTCTACTAACAATATCTATATGGGTGAGGTGACATATTACAATAGTTTTGGATGAGGTGAAAATAAATTTTTTACACAAGACTGAACACGAAACAATGGGTATTAAAAGTAGGTAACTGCAGAAGGACTATTTTTATTGGCCCATATTTCTTGATGCTTCTATATTGGAGCTGAGTCTTGAAATGGGTAGAATATAGTTGTGCATTAATTATCTGTTGATTGCTGGTGTTGACTTCTTGATGTGTAGTGCCTTGCAGATGTCAAGCCGCCTGCTATCGCTGTATCTATCGATGATTTTTGTGTTGTTTGCTAAGATTTCTCTGGTGATGGTTTGGTTGTGGGAAGAGACTATATGTTCCTTAATGGAGCCCTGTTGCTTATGCATCGTTAAACACCTGGAAAGAGATGTTGTTGTCTTGCCTATATACTGACTTTTTTGAGGCTTACAGTCCCCAAGACGGCATTTGAAGGCATAGACGACGTTATTCTCTTTTAAAGCGTTCTGCTTTGTGTCTGGAGAGTTTCTCATGAGTAGGCTGGCCGTTTTTTTGGTTTTATAGTAAATTGTCAGTTGTATCTTCTGATTTTTGTCTGTAGGGATAACGTTTCTACTAACAATATCTTTCAGGACCCTTTCTTCTGTTTTATGGGCTGTGGAAAAGAAGTTCCTGTAAAATAGTCTAATAGGGGGTATAGGTGTTGTGTTAGTTGTCTCTTCAGAGGTTGCATGGCGTTTCACTTTCCTTCTTATGATGTCTTCCACGAAACCATTGGAGAAGCCGTTGTTGACTAGGACCTGCCTTACCCTACAGAGTTCTTCGTCGACTTGCTTCCATTCTGAGCTGTGGCTGAGAGCACGGTCGACATAAGCGTTAACAACACTCCTCTTATACCTGTCTGGGCAGTCACTGTTGGCATTCAGGCACATTCCTATGTTTGTTTCCTTAGTGTAGACTGCAGTGTGGAAAACTCCGCTCCTTTCCATGACTGTTACATCTAGAATGGGTACTTCCCATCCTTCTCCATCTCGTAACTGAAACGCAACACAGAATTCTGCTCAAATGCCTCCTTCAGCTCCTGCAGATGTCTGACATCAGGTACCTGTGTAAAAATGACGTCAACATACCTGCAGTATATGGCCGGTTTCAAGTTCATGTCGACTAAGACTTTTTGCTCGATGGTACCCATGTAGAAGTTTGCAAACAGGACACCTAGGGGAGAACCCATGGCGACCCCATCTACTTACTTATACATGTGTCCATCCGGGCTCAAGTAGGGTGCCTCTTTAGTACATGCTTGGAGTAGTTTCCTCAGAATGTTTTCTGGTATGTCAAGAGGAGTACAGGCTGGATCACGATACACTCTGTCGGCTATCATCCCGATTGTTTCATCCACAGGTTCGTTGGTAAACAGTGATTCTACGTCCAACGAGGCTCTTATCCCTGTGGCCCGTGTTTCCCACAGTAAGTCAACAAATTCCTTTGGAGACTTCAGGCTGAAGGCGCAAGGGACATAAGGAGTCAGCAAGACGTTGAGTCGTTTCGCCAGTCTGTATGTGGGTGTGGGTATCTGGCTGATGATTGGCCGAAGTGGGTTTCCAGGCTTGTGTGTCTTGACATATCCATACACATATCCAGGTTTATATTCCCCAATAATCTTTTGCAGATGGAGTCCGGATTTCTTGGCGTTCACAGTTTCGATCAATTTGTTGACCATTGCTTTCAATTCGGCAGTAGTGTCCTTCGTTACCCTTTGGAATTTAGTTTGGTCAGAGAGTATGAGGTTCATTTTCGCCAGATATTCGTCTTTTTTAAGAATGACGTATATTGGCGACTTGTCACCTCTCCTGACAACTATCTCCTTGTTCTCACGAAGGCTCTTAGCTGCCGCTTAGCAAAGCGGCAGCTAAGCAAAGTTATATTATTAACTAAGCTCCCTGACTGACTGACTCACTCCCTGGCTTAGTTAATAAGCGCCAAGACTGACCAATCCTTATAGAGGATCATTGGTGCGGTGGTCACGGTACTGTGTACGTTTAGGGATGATCCTGGATGGCATGGGTTCGAATCCTGGCCGGGTCAAAGAGTTCTTAGTGATATATGGCTTCCGCGTTCATGCAGCTTTTTCACACATGTTAGACTCAGTGCGGCCCGTGCATGCGCCAGAATTTGATGAAAAACTGTACCCAAATGGATCCATGAGTGTCGTCGGGGGTTGGTCAGTCAGGGAGCTTAGTTAATAAGCGCCAAGACTGACCACTGACCAATCCTTATAGACGATCATTGGTGCGGTGGTCACGGTACTGTGTACGTTTAGTGGTGATCCTGGACGGCATGGGTTCGAATCCTGGCCGGGTCAAAGAGTTCTTAGTGAAATATATATATATATATATATATATATATATATATATATATATATATATATATATATATATATATATATATATATATATATATATATTTCATATATATATATATATATATATATATTTATATATATATATATATTTATATATATATATATATATATATATATATATATATATATATATATATATATAGATATATATATATATAGATATATATATATATATATATATATATATATATATATATATATATATATATATATATATATATAAATCACGTGTGTGTGTGTAAATCACGAAAAATAAAAAAGTGATTAAAAATGTGACAGTGTCAGACCACGGAGGAAAATTGAAACAGGAATTTCCTTCAGTGCTTTCGTATATTAATACATCTTCAGAAGGAGTGGTTTTGCAGGTCGAGTACTGGACATAAATAGGCTGAAGAGAATGGTGGAGTGAGGTGAGGTACAATAAGTGGACACAAATATGTGCTGCACAAAAACTGCAGAGGGCCTATTGGCCCATCCGATGCAGCTCCCATTCAAAACCACACATAGGCCCACACATGTATGTGAAATTTTTCTCTACGCCTACCTCCCTTAGGAGGTGGACTACAAGTTTAAAGACTGCTCACGGCAGTTAAGCATGAGTCCAATAGAAAAAGGAAAAGCGGGAGCAAACCGCCAGGCCTCCACCACCTAGGGTGAAAACCTGTCCACAATAGGCCGCTGGCTCCTCCTAGTTAAACAAGACGTTAAAACTAATAAAGGGTAACCGACGGGTTCTCACAATCAAATATTTATATTTGATGTGGCGCTATGAATTGGAATTCGATTTCCCAAGAACAGCCGCCTTACCAAGATCACATCAACATTTAATAATATGCAGAAATATGGTGGAATAATATGGTTGAAGGGTTGACATCAAAGACCGTTTTCTATAACATAACAATTTATTAATAACAAGAGACTAACTACTACATTACCGAGTTTACGTTACGTTAATGTCCATCCAGTGGCACGATAACAAACAGCTAACTAGCAACCCTTGCTGTGAGGCTGCATACTGAACTAACCTGAACACAGGTGTGCCCACTGATGACGAAATATTGCAAATCAAATAAAAATATCACAGACTAAGTTACACCACAGCGAATGGCTACGTTATTGTACATCAAGTGGCATTTGCAACACAGCTATTCAACAGCCCCTCGAGAAGTGACAGCAGGCTCCATCTTGCTGACACTTCGGGCTGACAACATGAACTAACTGAACAAATGAAGGATATCCACTGAAGACAAAGACACAAGCATGCAATCAATAGTGTCTCGGTTTCCCTGACAGCTACTATAATCACTAGCTTAGGGGTCCTCCCGCCCCCCAGGAGAGACCCACGTAACTAGGAGGGTAGTCCAACAGTGACTCCCCACCTATCACAACCCAGTGTGAACACTCTTTGCAACTCCCAACATGAAGTTGCCCTGTTGTAAACAGTAACAAAGACAGGCAAGGCGGGATTCTGGGACACAGCTCCACAAATCCCTAGATGACTCTACTCTCGTCACCAGACGACAACCAAAAGAAATTGCCTTAAGTGATTAATTACGTTAATTGACTGATCGCAGCAGTCAGCAACAAAGTACTACGGTAATCACAAACAATTGTCTCCCACTAGACAACAACATGATGATACTCTACGTTAATCTTTAACACTTGTCTCTCTCTTGTTAACAATAACTCAACATATATTACATCACACTTGACGCCTAGCAAGTATTCAGTGAGTAATTCTCAATTAAGGTCAAACGGACCACTAATTACATCCCCATTGAGTTACGTTAACTAAGCCTACTCTAACTTGGTAGCTTCTCAACAGTCTGTGTCAAAAAATTACTAGTGAGTGTTAATTACCCTAATTAATTCCCTTAATTAATACTGAGCAATTAATTAACTGTCACCAGGACCGATAATTAATCATCCATAAATACGTCTCACTCAGCACTGCCTAAGTAGGTCTCATCAAACACTGTGAATTCACGGGAAAGGAGTTAATTACCCTAATTAACAAGATGTGCCACTAACCCACTGTTCTCAGACAGGATATGATTAATACAACGATTTATGCTAGCTCCATGACCTCGCTTTACCGAGTCATCGGAGCTCTCCAATGTTAATTACTCCACTAATTAACCTGAGCCACTAATTGCTATACCCCAGAAAGGTAATTAGTCTCGAGCATATTACGTTAACACAAATACTGACAGATCCTCTCCCACTACGTGAATTCATGATGAGAAGGCTAATTACATAATTAGCTAGAGTGGTCAATTAGTTGTCACATGGAAAATTAATTGCTCCCGAGACGTATCTCACTCAAGCTCAACACTGTTCTCTCTTAACAGCCCTCACTCACTCCACAATACTAAGTGTGCACCCCTTATCCAGTTAATTACCCCTTAATTAACTCACTGAATCCTTAAGTCCTCAACACATCTTAAATAAACAAAGTAACCCCACTGTTACATAGGTCACGCTACAATGGCATGCAACATCATAAAAGCACTGCCCACATATGGTTGCGGCTACTGCAACTCGCTAATTACTGTGCCCACACAATAATGACACACGGTTGTGCAACACACAAAAGTCTACCAATATTACTGCCCCCCTCTTTTTCTTGCACCCGATTGCAAAGGACTACTGTGAACACACACTTACCTCAGCAAGGCAAGTAACCCATCAATTGCCTGCTCTCATTAAGTACTGTGAATTCCCCTGAATAATCCTAGAGGTCCCTTAAGCCCTCAACACAGTTCCTGGGGCAATAAAATCGTATAAACTGAAACAATACTGCACAAACCTGCAACATAATGATGCCGTCAGCATACCCCACGTGCTAATGACATCATTAGGCAATCAGTCAGCAATCACATCTACTGACTTACCACACAACACAGTACATAAACATGCAAATGAACACATAGAAATGGCATTCACATAATCAATGAAAATTATATCAAGTAAATGTAGCTAACTACACAGACCTCAGGGGCTCCCCATTGACATCCCTGCAACCGGGCCTGCTTACCTCTAATGATTATAATTTTACGGTACTCTATGGCATTAATCCAGTCTGAACGATTATATAGAATCGACAGGCTGGATCACTTATATGGCAAATCTCTACACTGACCGGTTACATACTCTATTCCATATATATATACTATATATACATTATGATACTACAGTGTGGTCCCATGTATAATATCCATCTCCAGGTACCGCCCTATCAATCACCTGGATCCTACTGACAGCTGTCACTCAGCTGCTTCTCTAGCCTGCCGAGGCTCTGAGACAACTCTTACCGTGAACTTCCACCGGTATGCATCACACTGCACACAATGATAATAGCGCTATCATTTCTACTGCCCTCTTTCCCTTATTTTTTCCTCATTTCCCAAGTCACTACCACACTAGCTGACAACACTTAGTTTGCTTGCTCCTCGTGCGTCGACAAGATGTGGCCCTAGGCTGTCCCGGGAAAGTGGCCAAGGCATGTGGCCACCGCGTGGCCCACAGCGCCCCTCCCGAGCTGAGAGGGGGGGGGGCGGGGTTTGGCCGCGCGGGTGGCCTGGGTGGGTGGCCGGCGCGCGGGCAGGCAGGCCATGTGGCCGGACCATGCGGCGGGTGGCCTGGGTGGGTGGCCCCGGGTAGCGCATGGCGTCATAGCACCCCCCCCCCCCCCCGGCTGAGCGGACGCGCGGGGTGGGAAGGGGTTTGGCCGCGCGTGTGGCCTGGGTGGGTGGCCCCCCACCCCCAAACAGCTGGCCAAGGTGGGCGGCGCGGGTGGGCGCGCACATGGGTGCCTCAGGCTGGCAGGCTGCCGCCCACAGGAGTACCCACGCGGCTGGGGAATCACTAACAGAGCCTGCCTTGCTCTACACTGGGGTGACAATGGCCGCCGGCGTCCCCACACTGACGCACCCTGGCGGAATGCAAAGTCCAACATGGGCCTGTAATATCACACTCGCTTACACTGCCCAACACCAATTGTCCATTGCCACTAGACAGGATACTCGACCCACCTGTTACACCATGAGGCTCTGCCAGCTGCCTCCTGGTGAACACTGTCAACTGTCTCTTTTAGCTTTTTACTGTTCCTTCCGTAAATCGTCGGCCCTCGAACTTCACGAAAATTTGGGCCTAGACACAACCAGGGATAGCAGGGGTGCCATCCCTGCTAGTTAACACGGTAACGTCCGCGATTAACGGGGGTGGAGGGGGATAACTCCCCCCCTCCACCCAGACACGTCCTAGTCCACCTGCTACCCTGCTCAGACTGACGATTTCCCGCTCTAGAGAAACTCAAAATGCCCATACCTCCTCCCTACTTTGTCTTGACCAATAAGCTTGGAGCCGGCACGGCTCCCTCGTGCCGCATCCAACCATAGCTCTTCGCGCCAAAACTAGGCTTGGAGCACACATGCCTAAACCAATCAGGGTCACTCACCCTCGAGCGTCCTGTGACGTCACAAGGAGGGGTGATGCCTAAAACAGTGGCGTGATGTCTCCCATGTGGGGGGGAAAGGCAACGTTCACTCCACTCTCCCCCCACCTCTAACGGTTTTAGTCCAGTACTTCCTCATCCTATTTCACAGAAACATAAAAATTTCTGTAATTCTCTCTACAGAGCAATCACAGACTTCTGACTACTCACAAATGATAGTCCTTAACATAAGCTTTCATTCAACACCCAACAAGCATATGTTATTTTGAAAGCTTCAGTTTCTAGAGTGACTAGCCTAATCTAGAAACTAGGAAAACTAGCTGAGGGATCTAGATCCCTCATACAACCTCCCACTAAAGAATATATTTTCCTGCAAGGAAAATACATTCAAAACACCAGCTAGTTTTTCTGCACACACCTGCCCAACAGGTGTAGTAGCTAAACAAGTGTGGAGTGTGAAACTCTGTTTCCTATACATCCGGGCCTGAGGGTCTCTGCACTACCACCGGATCACCCTGGTGGTGCTGGCCTACCTTGGAGTGGCACATGTTCGGCTCCAGCTCTGGTCCTGGCCGGTTCAACACCTCGCAACCATTTCCATGGCTGAACCTCCCATTTCCATCCTCGGCCTGTGTCATACTGGACACATGAGCAACACATTGGTGTGGCCTTACCGGTGAAGCACTTCTACACTCCACTCAGCCTACAAAGGACTTACTGTCAGTCCTCCACCTGACCTAGCAACAAGTTGACAGGATCACTCTCACTGTCCAACTGCCCAACACCAGCTGGTCTTGCTCTACCGACTGAACTATCTGGGAGAAAACCCTCTTCTACAAGTACCTATGCTCCCCTACTGAGCCTGGGGTCCCTCCCTTGCTTCTCCTAGGTCTCGCTACTCTAACAAGGACTCAAGCGAAACTTTTGACATCTGTCAAACTCTCTTGTCTATTTCTCCCTGGATCTAACTCGGAATGTGATCAGCATTCCCTCTGCAGATCTACTATAACCCTTTACCAAGGCAATCCTTAAAGAACAAAATCATTATGCTGCTGGGGATCTGAACCATGGAAAATTACCAGCCCAAAATGACCTTTGCCATCTTGCATTGGCAGCCTTTCTTCAAAAGGCGATCGATGTATGCATCCACGAATCGTCTTTCTCAGAACTGCCAAGCTAGGCATCTTTACCTTCATACCTTGTCACCGGGTTAGGTGCACTAGGGTGGGTTTGGTTTCCCTTCCCTGTGTGTGTGATTGCCTCCTTGCAATCTGCACTTGAGCCAGCACTGACTTGCTGCGCTCTCACCATCAGGCTCGAACTCGGCCTTGCTGTCACCTCTGCAAACGGGAGCCTCTGCTCAACCTCTCTAGTGACTACCATGAATTCTTCCTGGGGTTGTACAGTCCCCACTCTGGCAAGAAATTCCATCACCTGTCTAACTACAGATGAATTACTCCCTTTTCTAAAGAAGTCTACTCAGATCCTACGCTGGTGGCGCGACCTCCCACTAAGATCCAACTGTGTAATAACAACTAAACTCCTATGACACCCTTGGCAACTACAGTGTCGTCCAATAAGACCTCTCCCACTTGAGGTCACTTCTAGAAGCTTCTTCTACCCTCAGATAGGTGGTGTCTTGCACCTCAGGCAGATCCTGAGTGCACCCTTGCAACCACTGTTGCACTCTGGCTTGGTGTCCACGACACCTGCTGCTGAGCTGACACCCCTCACCAATGAGTGTGTCAATGTCCACTTGCTAGCAGCCACAAAACGCCAGACAGATTTCCCCATATCTACCATGAAATACCTCTTTCATACTGTGTGTGCAGTGTGTGTGTACCTAAGTGTGACAACCGTGCACAAAACATACCTCCAACAATACTGATCCACAATATTCTGCAACGATATCTTATGTTACTTTAAAAATCAATAAGACTGCACTTCATGGGCTCGAACCCAAGTTGCATAGCCCCACGTTGGGCGCCAGTTGTGAGATTTTTCTCTACGCCTACCTCCCTTAGGAGGTGGACTACACGTTTAAAGACTGCTCACGGCAGTTAAGCATGGGTCCAATAGAAAAAAGAAAAGCGGGAGCAAACTGCCAGGCCTCCACCACCAAGGGTGAAAACCTGTCCACAATAGGCCGCTGGCTCCTCTTAGTTAAACAGGACGTTAAAACTAATAAAGGGTAACCGACGGGTTCTCACAATCAAATATTTATATTTGATGTGGCGCTATGAATTGGAATTCGAATTCCCAAGAACAGCCGCCTTATCAAGATCACATCAACATTTAATAATAATATGCAGAAATATGGTGGAATAATATGGTTGAAGGGTTGACGTCAAAGACCGTTTTCTATAACATAACAGTTTATTAATAACAAGAGACTAACTACTACATTACCGAGTTTACGTTACGTTAATGTCAATCAAGTGGCACGATAACAAACAGCTAACTAGCAACCCTTGCTGTGAGGCTGCATACTGAACTAACCTGAACACAGGTGTGCCCACTGATGACGCAATATTGCAAATCAAAGAAAAATATCACAGACTAAGTTACACCACAGCGAATGGTTACGTTATTGTCCATCAAGTGGCATTTGCAACACAGCTATTCAACAGCCCCTCGAGAAGTGACAGCAGGCTCCATGTTGCTGACACTTCGGGCTGACAACATGAACTAACTGAACAAATGAAGGATATCCACTGAAGACAAAGACACAAGAATGCAATCAATAGTGTCTCGGTTTCCCTGACAGCTACTATAATCAAAAGCTTAGGGGTCCTCCCGCCCCCAGGAAAGACCCACGTAACTAGGAGGGTAGTCCAACAGTGACCCCCCCCTATCACAACCCAGTGTGAACACTCTTTGCAACTCGCAACAAGAAGTTGCCCTGTTGTAAACAGTAACAAAGACAAGCAAGGCGGGATTCTGGGACACAGCTCCACAAATCCCTAGATGACTCTACTCTCGTCACCAGACGACAACCAAAAGAAATTGCCTTAAGTGATTAATTACGTTAATTGACTGATCGCAGCAGTCAGCAACAAAGTACTACAATAATCACAACCAATTGTCTCACACTAGACAACAACATGATGATACTCTACGTTAATCTTTAACACTTGTCTCTCTCTTGTTAACAATAACTCAACATACATTACATCACATTTGACTCCTAGCAAGTATTCAGTGAGCAATTCTCAATTAAGGTCAAACGGACCACTAATTACATCCCCATTGAGTTACGTTAACTAAGCCTACCCTAACTTGGTAGCTTCTCAACAGTCTGTGTCAAAAAATTACTAGTGAGTGTTAATTACCCAAATTAATTCCCTTAATTAATACTGAGCAATTAATTAACTGTCACCAGGACCGATAATTAATCATCCATAAATACGTCTCACTCAGCACTGCCTAAGCAGGTCTCATCAAACACTGTGAATTCACGGGAAAGGAGTTAATTACCCTAATTAACAAGATGTGCCACTAATCCACTGTCCTCAGACAGGATATGATTAATACAACGATTTATGCTAGCTCCATGACCTCGCTTTACCGAGTCATCGGAGCTCTCCAATGTTAATTACTCCACTAATTAACCTGAGCCACTAATTGCTATACCCCAGAAAGGTATTTAGTCTCGAGCATATTACGTTAACACAAATACTGACAGACTCTGACAGATCCTCTCCCACTACGTGAATTCATGATGAGAAGGCTAATTACATAATTAGCTAGAGTGGTCAATTAGTTGTCACATGGACAATTAATTGCTCCCGAGACGTATCTCACTCACGCTCAACACTGTTCTCTCTTAACAGCCCTCACTCACTCCACAATACTAAGTGTGCACCCCTTATCCAGTTAATTACCCCTTAATTAACTCACTGAATCCTTAAGTCCTCAACACATCTTAAATAAACAAAGTAACCCCACTGTTACATAGGTCACGCTACAATGGCATGCAACATCATAAAAGCACTGCCCACATATGGTTGCGGCTACTGCAACTCGCTAATTACTGTGCCCACACAATAATGACACACGGTTGTGCAACACACAAAAGTCTACCAATATTACTGCCCCCCTCTTTTTCTTGCACCCAATTGCAAAGGACAACTGTGAACACACACTTACCTCAGCAAGGCAATTAACCCATCAATTGCCTGCTCTCATTAAGTACTGTGAATTCCCCTGAATAATCCTAGAGGTCCCTTAAACCCTCAACACAGTTCCTGGGGCAATAATATCGTATAAACTGAAACAATACTGCACAAACCTGCAACATAATGATGCTGTCAGCATACCCCACATGCTAATGGCATCATTAGGCAATCAGTCAGCAATCACATCTACTGACTTACCACACAACACAGTACATAAACATGCAAATGAACACATAGAAATGGCATTCACATAATCAATGAAAATTATATCATCAAGTAAATGTAGCTAACTACACAGACCTCAGGGGCTCCCCATTGACATCCCTGCAACCGGGCCTGCTTACCTCTAATGATTATAATTTTACGGTACTCTATGGCATTAATCCAGTCTGAACGATTATATAGAATCGACAGGCTGGATCACTTATATGGTAAATCTCTACACTGACCAGTTACATACTCTAGTCAGTCTACTATATATACATTATGATACTACAGTGTGGTCCCATGTATAATATCCATCTCCAGGTACCGCCCTATCAATCACCTGGATCCTACTGACAGCTGTCACTCAGCTGCTTCTCTAGCCTGCCGAGGCTCTGAGACAACTCTTACCGTGAACTTCCACCGGTATGCATCACACTGCACACAACGATAATAGCCCTATCTTTTCTACTGCCCTCTTTCCCTTATTTTTTCCTCATTTCCCATGTCACTACCACACTAGCTGACAACACTTAGCTTGTTTGCTCCTCATGCGTCGACAAGATGTGGCCCTAGGCTGTCCCGGGAAAGTGGCGAAGGCATGTGGCCACCGCGTGGCCCACAGCACCCCTCCCGAGCTGAGAGGGGGGGGGGGGTGGGGTTTGGCTGCGCGGGTGGCCTGGGTGGGGTGGCCGGCAGGCGGGCCATGTGGTCGGACCATGCGGCGGGTAGCCTGGGTGGGTGGCCCCGGGTAGCGCATGACGTCATAGCACCCCCCCCCCCCCGGCTGAGCGGGCGCGTGGAGTGGGGAGGGGTTTGGCCGCGCGGGTGGCCCCCCCCCCCCAAGCAGCTGGCCAAGGTGGGCGGCGCGGGTGGGCGGCGCGGGTGGGCGCGCACATGGGTGCCTCAGGCTGGCAGGCTGCCGCCCACAGGAGTACCCACGCGGCTGGGGAATCACTAACAGAGCCTGCCTTGCTCTACACTGGGGTGACAATGGCCGCCGGCGTCCCCACACTGACGCACCCTGGCGGAATGCAAAGTCCAACATGGGCCTGTAATATCACACTCGCTTACACTGCCCAACACCAATTGTCCATTGCCACTAGACAGGATACTCGACCCACCTGTTACACCATGAGGCTCTGCCAGCTGCCTCCTGGTGAACACTGTCAACTGTCTCTTTTAGCTTTTTACTGTTCCTTCCGTAAATCGTCGGCCCTCGAACTTCACGAAAATTTGGGCCTAGACACAACCAGGGATAGCAGGGGTGCCATCCCTGCTAGTTAACACGGTAACGTCCGCAATTAACGGGGGTGGAGGGGGATAACTCCCCCCCTCCACCCAGACACGTCCTAGTCCACCTGCTACCCTGCTCAGACTGACGATTTCCCGCTCTAGAGAAACTCAAAATGCCCATACCTCCTCCCTACTTTGTCTTGACCAATCAGCTTGGAGCCGGCACGGCTCCCTCGTGCCGCATCCAACCATAGCTCTTCGCGCCAAAACTAGGCTTGGAGCACACATGCCTAAACCAATCAGGGTCACTCACCCTCGAGCGTCCTGTGACGTCACAAGGAGGGGTGATGCCTAAAACAGTGGCGTGATGTCTCCCATGTGGGGGGGAAAGGCAACGTTCACTCCACTCTCCCCCCACCTCTAACGGTTTTAGTCCAGTACTTCCTCATCCTATTTCACAGAAACATAAAAATTTCTGTAATTCTCTCTACAGAGCAATCACAGACTTCTGACTACTCACAAATGATAGTCCTTAACATAAGCTTTCATTCAACACCCAACAAGCATATGTTATTTTGAAAGCTTCAGTTTTTAGAGTGACTAGCCTAATCTAGAAACTAGGAAAACTAGCTGAGGGATCTAGATCCCTCACAATGTATGTATAAACCACTGCTAATGTTCAAATTACTTTCTTTTGTGATCTGTATCAAAGCAGATTCAATTATGTTTTTGTTATAGGTGCTTTTACAATTCGTTATTGAAGAAGCCATCTCCCAATCAATTTGGTGAGCATCTCACTGCCACCACTCCGTATCCACTCGCCAGAGTCCACCTGGATTGTCCTTTCGTGAAAGGTGAAGTCCATGTTGCCATCCGGGAAAAGCCTTTTCCCATGTCTGGAGTGCAACTTTTCCTGGGCAACGACTTGGCTGAAGATCTACAGCCTCCAACTTGATCATCATGGATAAACACCAGGTATGTGACTCTGTCGTGGAAAAACCCCATCGTGAAGTATATTCCAGCAGAGGTCCAAGAAAGTGATGAAGTCTCTCCTCCGGTTTTGGTGACAACCCATGCGCAAGCTGCACGCCCGCAAACAGCTGAATCTGCTTCAACCGCTGTCCCTCAAGATCATCAGAATCTACCACAGAATCTTACTATGCTGGAGTTCCGTAAGTTGCAGAGGAAGGATCCCTCATAACCCCATTATTCTTCCCGGCCGAGACTCAATCTGATAGTATTCCTGGGTTCTTTATAGAGACTCAATTGCTCTACCGCAGGTACCGACCCAGTAAACTAAAGGAAGATGACGATTGGGCTAATGTCGATCAACTAGTAGTTCCCACCTGCCTACGGACCAATATTCTTCACGTGGCCCACGGAGCGCTTTCTCACTACGATTTTAAAAAAACCTATCACGCCATCCGACAAGACTATTACTGGCCAGGTATGATTAAGGATGTAAAAACTTATGTACAGCAGTGTCATACATGTCAGATGGCAGGAAAACCCAACATCTCTATTCCCAAGGCTCCTTTAATTCCTATCCCGGTGCCTTCGGAACCCTTTCACAGACTCATCATAGACTGTGTTGGACCTTTACTCCGGACCAGTTCTGGCAACGCTTATATACTAACCATCCTGTGTCCAACCACCAGATTCCCCATAGCAGTTCCTGTAAAGAACATTACGGCTGCTACTGTGGTGAAGCAACTGTTGATGTTTACACAATATGGATTTCCTCGGGAGATTCAAAGTGACTGTGGCACCAACTTCACCAATGATCTCTTCATGAAGACGCTGGAAGAATTCAACATCACTCAGGTATTGTCCAGCCCCTATCATCCTGCTTCACAGGGTTCTCTTGAACGTAGTCTCCAAACTATAAAATCATTCCTTAGGAAATTTTGCAATGAAACTATGAAAGACTGGGATAAACAACTTGACATCATCATGTGCATTTTCAGAAGTCTCCCAAATGAGTCTCTAGGAGTGTCTCCTTATGAGATGCTCTACGGACGTAAGTGCCGTACTCCTCTTAAAGCTTTTAAATACTCTCTACGTAATGCCATCTTCAGTGACCCTCTGTATGTGCCTCAGTTTCTTCAAAACTTAAAGCAAATTCTAGAGAGAGTACATAAATTTACCAACAATAATTTATTAAAAGCTCAAGATAGGATGAAGACTCATTTTGACAAACACAGTAAAATCAGGAAATTTAAAGCAGGAGACTTCGTTTTAGCATATTTTCCGATCCCTGGTTCTCCATTGCAAAATAAGTTTTCAGGACCTTACCGCATCAAGGAGTGCAGAAATAACCACAACTACGTTCTTGAGACTCCAGATAGGCGGCGGAGGATCCAGTTGTGCCACGTCAATCTTTTGAAGAAGTATAAAGGTACACCCCCCACTGTGTTAGTATCTCTCTCTCCCCTCTTCCAGATCCATACATCCACAGTGAGACCTTCCCTGCTTCTCCTCCTGAAAGCACTAACTCTAAGTCAGTGCCTTGTAACTCGGAAATTCTTACAGATCTTCCTAAATATTTTCAGGACTGTAACAGTGCTTCTCTCATCAGAGTGTTCCAAGAACATCAGAAGTTGTTCAGCGATGATCCCAGGAATGTATTGTGGTTCAGCACGACATCCAGCTACTTCCTGATACCCGGCCGATTCGTCAACCCTTCTACCGCATCAGCCCATACAAAAAGGAAGTTATGCGTGCTGAGGTACAGTACCTTCTGGATCATGGGCTGGCCATCCCTTGTCAGTCCCCTTGGGCCTCACCCTGCATCTTGGTGCCAAAACCTCACGGTAAAGTACGATTATGTACAGACTATAAGAAACTGAATCTCGTGACCGTCAAGGATGCTTACCCTTTACTTCGTACAGATGATATCCTTGACGCAGTAGGTAATGCTACTTATCTTTCCCAAATTGACTTGTTTAAGGGCTATTATCAGATTAGTCTGACAGAGCAGGCTAAGGAAATATCTGCCTTCACCACTCCTTTTGGCCTGTACAGATATGAACGCCTTCCTTTTGGACTGTGTAATGCCCCGGCCACCTTCCAGCGAGCTGTCAACCGCGTCATCCATGGCCTAGATCACACCTACGCCTACTTGGATGACATCGTTGTGCCAACCGACACCTGGAACGAACATCTGCTCCAGCTGCAGCGATTGTTCTCCAAGCTCCTGACAGCTAGCCTTACCATCAACTTGGGCAAGTCCACCTTTGCTAAAGGTAAAGTGCGTTATCTTGGTCATGTAATAGGAAGTGGCAGCCTAGCTCCTTTAGCCATTCATACTCAAGCCATTCAGCATTACCCACAACCTTCAACCAGGAAGCAGCTCCTGCGCTTCCTTGGCCTTGCATCTTACTATCGTAAGTTTGTGAAAAATTTCAGTACGGTAGCGACACCACTGATTAATCTGACCAGCCCCAAGCAACGGTATCATTGGACCATTCAACAGACCGTTGTCTTTGAACAACTCAAATCTCTGCTATGTTCTAATCTCCATTCCCGCCTCTCCAGATATTACGAAGCCCTTCATCATCAATGTCGACACAAGTGGCATCAGCATCGGGGACGTTCTAATGCAACAACGTGGCGAAGAGGTTCTTCCTGTCAGCTACTACAGCTACAAGTTGAAGCCCCATCAGAAGGACTATAGCACCATAGAAAAGGAACTCCTTTCCATCGTCCTGAACCTACAACATTTCGAACCTTACCTACAGGGTAATCGGTCTATTACCATCTACTCAGACCACAATCCCCTACGATTTCTGCATCAAGCCCAATTCAGCAATCAACGTCTTCTATGCTTGGCTCTGTACTTGCAGAACTTTAACCTGGTGATCTTCTTCATTAAGGGCTCGGATAACATCATAGCCGACGCCTCTCCAGAGTCTACGAAGTAGAGGCAGCAACTCCTACCACTCAACCGTCTAATGAAGTAACTTAACCCGTAAGAGCAGGCTTCGGGGGAGAGCTGTGACAGCAATCTCTTTCAAGAGAGATTTAGCCTGCTCTTTCCTACATCTCGTTACTTCTTTACGTCTGCAACATCAAGATACTACATTCAAGAATATTATAGAAGTGGAATAACAGACGTCTCTACAGGGAGGTACATTCACTCCACTCCCCCCTCCTCGCTGTCTCCGCACCACCCTCGTCGATCACCAAACTACCACTTCAAGCCAACGCTCTCCCCATTGGTGAATCAGCGACTTCACGTGACTCCAGCGCAATCTGCTCGCCTATATATAGTCTTGCATGAGCAGTTGGCCTCAGAATATTCTTTGTGCTTTAAAGCTGACGCTTCTATTTAAGCATACATCCTGTATACTAAGTGGAGGTTTCAGAAAATCCAATATTCTCAGCACCTTTTACTAATTTTTTGTCTTGCTAATTGTAGAGTAACGTAACCATTATTTTATTTTATATTGTGTTTTTGTCTTTGTATTTTTGATCAGCAGTGTACATAGCCAAGGGATTATCTTTATTTGGTTTCTGTTTGTTAGGTGGCGTCAGATTCCAATTTGCCCTAAAAATGCAACAAATTAAAACTCGTTCGATTTCAATCAAACTTTTTTGAAAGGGAGAAAAAAAATATTGAAGTAGTTGTGAAAATTATGCCAAAATGGTCAAAATCGA
Organism: Procambarus clarkii; assembly: GCF_040958095.1. NCBI lineage: Eukaryota > Metazoa > Arthropoda > Malacostraca > Decapoda > Cambaridae > Procambarus > Procambarus clarkii. The sequence continues at coordinate 21,395,861 of NC_091232.1, forward strand.
TTATCAATAAAAAACGTCAACTTAAATCATAGCTATGACTCTTTGCTATCACAATAGTATATATTAAACAAATATTATAATTAGTTTAATTGAAAAAAAATTTTAAGAAAAAAAAAAAAAAAAATTTTTTAATTATTTTTTTTTTTCATTTTTTTCGGGCGATTTGCATCAAACTTACACACCTGACTGTACGTAAGCCTGTCTGAAAGGACGCCAATTTTGGAGAAAATTGGTTGATGTCAACCTCAGCCACAGATTTTAGAACCTTAGACTTCATTCATTTCTGTTTTTTTTTCAATTGACACAAACGTTTACAAAACTGATTCATTTTTTATTCAATTTACATGAAACTTACACAGTATATGTGGAGGGCATGTCTCTACATTTGAGAGTTTTCATTTTTCTCTAAGTTCATTTATCGATTTTATAATAGCAATAAACATGCCATATTTGCAAAAAAAATTAGGAACTTTGAACATTTGTATTAGGAAAACTAAAGATGTTTTGGAAATTCTATATCTCAAGGTCCTTTATTATATGCTAATGTGTCAGAAAACTGTCACAGAATAATTATATCTGAAACGTGTGTTCTGAAGTGTGGACTTGAAAATGTGTAAAAAAACGTTGAAAAAAACAAAAACAAAAAAAATATCCCTTTCTATTTATGCTGCAGTACTGAAACTTGGGACAATTAAAGCACTTTTCATATACAACTAGTCAAATAATATTGGTTGACATTGAACAACTTTGATTCTGACAACCTGACGCCTTCTTTTTTAAAGTAAATTAAAGTTCATTATTTATAAAATTTGATTTGCGTGTTTTTCCCTCTCACTTTACCACAGGAAGACAACCACAAAGCAGTCAACATTTTTTTTTATCTCTTTTAAAATTGAATTTTTATCTTTCTTTTCTAATGTGATTGGCATTTCCACCAGCCATAGAGAAGACTGCCTCAACACCTACATTTCTCGTCAATATATATATATATATATATATATATATATATATATATATATATATATATATATATATATATATATATATATATATATATATATATATACCTGAAAACTCACACCCCAGAAGTGAATCGAACCCATACTGCCAGGAGCAACGCAACTGGTATGTACAGGACACCTTAATCCACTCGACCATCATGACCGGACAAAAACTGATGGTAGCCAAGGCTATTTGTCCATCAGCCCGCCGGCACTCGGATGGTAATCTTGGGCATAGTATTTTATCAAATCACCTCATTCTTTGGGGCACACGTGAGGAACACAAATGCGAACAAGCCTGAATGGTCCCCAGGACTATATGCAACTGAAAACTCACACCTCAGAACTGACTCCAACCCATACTGCTAGGAGCAACGCAACAGGACACCTTAATCCACTCGACCATCACGACCGGACAAAAACTGATGGTAGCCGAGGCTGTTTGTCCATCAGCCTGCCGGCACTCGGATGGTAATCTTGGGCATAGTATTTTATCAAATCACCTCATTCTTTGGGGCACACGTGAGGAACACAAATGCGAACAAGCCTGAATGGTCCCCAGGACTATATGCAACTGAAAACTCAGTTGCGTTGCTCCTGGCAGTATGGGTTCGATTCACTTCTGGGGTGTGAGTTTTCAGTTTGTATGTATATATATATATATATATATATATATATATATATATATATATATATATATATATATATATATATATATATATATATATATAAATATATATATATATATATATATATATATATATATATATATATATATATATATATATATATATATATATATGTGTGTGTGTGTGTGTGTGTGTGTACTCACCTAGCTGTGTTTGTGGGGGTTGAGCTCTGACTCTTTGGTCCCGCCTCTCAACCGTCAATCAACAGGTGTTCAGATTCCTGAGCCTATTGGGCTCTATCATATCTACACTTGAAACTGTGTATGGAGTCAGCCTCCACCACATCACTTCCTAATGCATTCCATTTGTCAACCACTCTGACACTAAAAAAGTTCTTTCTAATATCTCTGTGGCTCATTTGGGCACTCAGTTTCCACCTGTGTCCCCTTGTGTTAAATAGCCTGTCTCTATCTACCCTATCAATTCCCTTCAGAATCTTGAATGTGGTGATCACGTCCCCCCTAACTCTTCTGTCTTCCAGCTATGGGAATTAAACTATGGGAATTAAACCAGTAAGGTTTAATTCCCATAGTCTCTCCTCGTAGCTCATACCTCTCAGCTCGGGTACTAGTCTGGTGGCAAACCTTTGAATCTTTTCCAGTTTTGTCTTATCCTTGACTAGATATGGACTCCATGCTGGGACTGCATTCTCCAGGATTGGCCTGACATATGTGGTATACAAAGTTCTGAAGGATTCTTTACACAAGTTTCTGAATGTCGTTCGTATGTTGGCCAGCCTGGCATATGCCGTTGATGTTATCCTCTTGATATGGGCTGCAGGAAACAGGTCTGGCGTGATATCAACCCCCAAGTCTTTTTCTTTCTCTGACTCCTGAAGAATTTCCTCTCCGAGATGATACCTTGTATCAGGCCTCCTGCTCCCTACTCCTATCTTCATTACATTACATTTGGTTAGGTTAATCTCTAACAACTATTTGTTCAACCATTCCTTCAGCTTGTCTAGATGTTCTTGAAGCCTCAAACAGTCCTCTTCTGTCTTAATCCTTCTCATAATTTTGGCATCGTCCGCAAACATTGAGAGAAATGATTCTATACCCTTCGGGAGATCATTTACATATATCAGAAACAAGAAAGGACCGAGTACAGAGCCCTGTGGGACTCCACTGGTGACTTCACGCCAATCGCAGCTCTCACCCCTCACCGTAACTCTCTGCTTCCTATTGCTTAGGTACTCCCTTATCCACTGGAGCACCTTACCAGCTACACCTGCCTGTCTCTCCAGCTTATGTACCAAAGTCTTATGCGGTACTGTGTCAAAGGGTTTCCGACAATCCAAGAAACTGCAGTCCGCCCAGCCCTCTCTTTCTTGCTTAATCTTTGTCACCTGGTCATATTGTCACCTGGAATTCTATTAAACCAGTCAGGCAAGATTTGCCCTCCCTGAACCTGTTGGCGGTTTGTCACGAAGTCCCTTCTCTTCAGATGTGATACCAGGTTTTTCTGACGATCTTCTCCATCACCTTGCATGGTATACAAGTCAAGGACACTGGTCTGTAGTTCAGTGCCTCTTGCCTGTCGCCCTTTTTGTATATTGGGACCACATTCGCCGTCTTCCATATTTCTGGTAGGTCTCCCGTCTCCAGTGACCTACTATACACCATGGAGAGTGGCAAGCAAAGTGCCTATGCACACTCTTTCAGTACCCATGGCGAGATCCCATCTCGACCAACAGCCTTTCTAACATCCAGATCCCGCAGGTGTCTCTTGACCTCCTCCCTCGTAATTTCGAACCCTTCCAAGGCCGCCTGGTTTATTTCCCTTTCTCCTAGCATAGTGACCTCACCATGTTCTGTTGTGAAGACCTCCTGGAACCTCTTGTTGAGTTCATCACACACCTCTTTGTCATTCTCTTTATACCTGTCCTCGCCTGTTCTAAGTTACACTACCTGTTCATTCACTGTTGTTTTCCTTCTGATGTGACTGTGGAGTAGCTTTGGTTCGGTCTTGGCTTTGTTTGCTATATCATTTTCATAACTTTTCTCTGCTTCTCTTCACACCCCTGACATACTCATTCCTGGTTCTCTGGTATCTCTCTCTGCTTTCTGGTGTTCTGTTATTCCGGAAGTTCCTCCACGCCCTTTTGTTCAGTTTCTTTGCTTCTATACATGCCCTATTATACCATGGATTCTTCTTTTGCTTCTCGGATTTTTCATTTTGGGCCGGGATGTATCTGGTTATTGCCTCCTGACACTTGTGGGTGACATAGTCCATCATATCTTGTACAGACTTAGCTCTGAGGTCTGTGTCCCTTAGGAAGCTCCTCATCTCCTCATAATTTCCCTTTCTGTATGCCAGCCTTTCGTTCCCTAGTTTTTTTTTTTTGGCGGGGGGGGGGGGGGGGGGGGTGATAATTCCTACCTCTACCAGGTACTCAAAGTTCAATAAAGTGTGATCACTCATTCCCAAGGGTGCTTCCATCTTGACTTCCCTTATATCCCACTCATTTAGGGTAAATATCAAATCAAGCATTGCTGGTTCATCTTCTCCTCTGTGTACTCACCTATTTGTGCTTGCGGGGGTTGAGCTTTGGCTCTTTGGTCCCGCCTCTCAACTGTCAATCAACTGGTGTACAGATTCCTGAGCCTACTGGGCTCTATCATATCTACATTTAAAACTGTGTTTGGAGTCTGCCTCCACCACATCACTGCCTAATGCATTCCATCCATTAACTACTCTGACATTGAAAAAGTTCCTTCTAACGTCTCTGTGGCTCATGTGGGTACTCAGTTTCCACCTGTGTCCCCTTGTTCGCGTCCCACCAGTGTTGAATAGTTTAGCCTTGTTTACGCGGTCGATTCCTCTGAGGATTTTGTAGGTTGTGATCATGTCTCCCCTTACTCTTCTGTCTTCCAGTGTCGTAAGATGCATTTCCCGCAGCCTTTCCTCGTAACTCGTGCCTCTTAGTTCTGGGACTAGTCTAGTGGCATACCTTTGGACTTTTTCCAGCTTCGTCTTGTGCTTGACAAGGTACGGGCTCCATGCTGGGGCCGCATACTCCAGGATTGGTCTTACATATGTGGTGTACAAGATTCTGAATGATTCCTTACACAGGTTCCTGAACGCTGTTCTGATGTTAGCCAGCCTCGCATATGCCGCAGACGTTATTCTTTTTATGTGGGCTTCAGGAGACAGGTTTGGTGTGATATCAACTCGTAGATCTTTACCTCTGTTCGTTTCATTAAATACTTCATCTCCTATTCTGTATCCTGTATCTGGCCTCCTATTTCCACTGCCTATTTTCATTACTTTGCATTTACTCGGGTTGAACTTCAACCCGAGTGTGTGTGTGTGTGTGTATGTGTGTGTGTGTATTAAACTAGATGAGTTTGGTATTGTCATTTAATCTTTACAAGGATTCGCTGTAGCTTTAAGTAAATATCTATCATATTTTAACCAACCCCAATGTTTCAGCATTCCTATCGTGCTGTTTAACAAAATATATTAGAGGACGTTCTTAAAGGATTCACGCTCTCAATTTGCAATATAATCTTCTCTTACTCCACTTATTGTGCAGGATATCCCGCACAAAACATAAACTTCTCACACCTTGCAACACTGAACTTGTGTGAGATTTCTATCTCTTACCGTGTGTTTTGTATAATTTGATTTAATAAATTTGCACAGTGTAGCATGATGCTGTCACGTCGCCTTCTTTCTGAAGCAATATACAATCTGATGAATTCTACTCTTCTTTCTTTATAATATAATATTTCTCTTTATGGCATCATGGATAATAGTTGGAGATGTGGCAAATTTTAATCCCACTAATCCCATTTACAGTATTCAAAATTATTGTCTCAACTAAAACTGGCAAGTAGAATAGAGGACAACAACATAGAATATATGACAAAAATATTATCTTTTGTTTGATTTATCAAATTAAGAAGTAAACTTAACATTTCCTTTATTGTAACAATAACAAATCATTTGTCAAGTTACCTATGGATCCGTGAATGAGCGTACTGGCCGCTCCTATTTCAAGCCAAGAATATTTAGAAGTATTACTTATGAAATATTAGGTATTAATAAATGTTGATATTTGAGTGAAGTCTTTCGAGTGCAACAAACATCCCGACTTACCACAAGAAAGTTCGTCGGAGTTATCATGGCAGTCACGCTCGCCATCACATTGCCACGTCATGGGTAGGCATCTAGAACCATCCAAGCACCTGAATTCATTCTCAGTGCATGCACCTAAGGAGAGAAACAAAATTATTGATACACACGCTTTACTCAGCAATGCGTTGTTGTGATTCAGAAACACATGCACGTTGCTGAGCCACATCAATCCTTCCCTGTCCGTCAGTCCTCCCCACCATTCCTCCCTCCCCCATCCCCTTGTCCTCTAAAACATTTCCCATTCCCCCGTCCTCCCAACCATTCACCCCTCCCATGTTTCCTTTTCCTCCCCACCATCCTCTACTCCGCTGTCCCCTCGTTCTTCTCCCCATTCCCCTCGTCCTCTCCCCAATCCTCCGTCCCCTCGTCCTCCCCAAAATTCCCTCATCCCCGTCCCCTCGTCCTCCTCACCATCCCCCACTCCTCTATCCCTTTGTCCTCCTCACTATCTACCCCTTTCCTGTCCTCTCGTACTCCCCACCATCCCCCACTCCTCTCTACCCTTGTTCTCCCTACCATTGTCCCCTCATCCTCCCCACTATCCCCTAATACTGTCCCCCTTGTCCTCCCCACCATTCTTCACTCCCTCGACCTATGCGTTCCCAAATAATCTGATGTTCCCATCAGAAAAATGACAACAGCACATGATCTGATATTCCCATCACTGAAAAATAAGAACAGTTAAAAAATCGAAATAAAAAAAACGAAAAAATGAACAAAAACTATACTCACGAAATGAACGGTATGGTAAACAACACAGCTCAATTACAATGCAGAGCCACGCAAAATAATTAAAACAAAATGAAATAAATCAAAATCTATGAAAATTCAATTTATCAATGCCATCAGAAACATTGAAATGGAATCGTAGCATATTTAGAATAGCATGTGTTGCTGTTACATGCAAAAGATGGCTTTGTTTTTTCCCCTAAAAAATTGTTTTTACCTGTCACAGGTGTGGCATCTATATAGTAGGTATATAAAAACCCACGTATATTTGAATGTAACCTTGTGTCAAAATTTCAAAGCAATCGACGAAGAGCTTTAAGAGATTACAGGGTGTGTTTCTTTTATGTGCAACAGATGGCGGTGCTTAAAAAAAAAACATATTTTGACCTGTCACAGGTGTGGCATGTATATAATAGGTATATAAAAACATGCATGTATTTGAATGCAACGTTGAGTCAAAATTCAAAAGCAATCGATAAAGATGTTTCAGAGATTTCCCACACATGAAAAACACATTAAAGAAACATGTTTTTACCTGTCATAGAATGACATCTATATAGTAGGTATATCAAAACACACTGATATGCGAATGTAACGTTGTGTAAAAATTTCAAAGCAATCGGTGAAGATCTTTCGGAGATTAGCAATTTTGAACAAACGAACATTTACATTTTTATTCATATAGATTCTAATTTACACTATAAAACCTACTTGCAGCCTTTGCAACATAATTTTTATTCGTTATAAAACTCAACATTAATGGTATACACAGTTTTGTACTATAAACACCTCTCATAAAAGAAAGGGCACATAATGATAACTACTCTGGCAATGAACTTTAAAGCTGGACTATTTTCTGTTCTACAGAATACTTTCTGGTTGGTAAGTAAGCTACTGTTGTTACCATAAAAACCATTCATAAGGAAAAACAAGCCATAAATCCAACACCAAGCAATTGTATTATTATCACAAAATTACTAGGTAACTAATGGTCAGGTTCACATCTCACTCGGTAAGCTCTCTTTTGATAAGTTGCTGACGATTGATTTCGTCGGCCGTTGATCTTGCCAGGACGGATTTATGTCTCACACTCTGGTAAATAATATTGTACACACTGAGGAACCCGTCAAGTGTAACCCACCCTTATTAGCCTTAGGAGATCAGAGCTTTAATTATTTGATTTGTTACCACACGAAGGCAATCTTTTAAATTTTATAAATATGGGATTTTTTCTTAAGTACATCTGGCACAAGGGGAAATCCATCAGTGGTTAGGATGGGTCAATGGCTCCTGGCAAACGATGGCTCATTACCTGGGCCCCTCACAGGGTAGGATATGGGTGATCCTAGGATGGTCCTCGTTTTTCCACAGTTGTATTCATTGCTGCTACAGTTTCTTTGGCTCTGACTATATTCTCATTCCTTTCATGATTACGAAAGATGTTTTCGGTGCTGAGTTCGTAAATTGGCTAATAACTCACTCGTTAATCTTATAAATTCACCTAGGTCTGGGACTCGATGAAGTTGCGTTCGAATTCTTGAAAAAGACTTGTTTACTGCTGAGGTTTGTTCGTCATGTCCGAGAATGATAATATTACTGAACTAGCGGATCATCAGGCCGTTAACAAGAAGGTTATGACAATGTTGTTGAATAACGAGTGGTGGAAACTCATTCGTTAAACTTACTTTTGGATTAGAGAAAAAATTGTTAATTAGCAATTATTAGAAGGAGACTGGGAGTGACTACCGACGAGCGAAGACGTGCTTTGACACACACCAATCAACCCGTGCTTGAACCAAGTCCATTCTATCCAGCGGTCTACCCCAAAAAGGCATTCATCAATTTAACATTCTGTTTATTCAAAAGAGAACTTTTCATATAAATTAATATTATTATATATTAGCATATTGGTCATATTTAGGCACTGGTTAGGATAGGCTAGGTGTCTAGGTTCTGTTGGCAATTATTTGTAGTATGTGGGTGAAGCATTTACAGCATTGTATTTCAAACAAAAATCGTCAGCGAAGCACTTGTTCCGGAAGTGTTCGGACGTCACAAGTTGGTAGTGATGTGTAAACCGTTTTTCATTCATAAAAAGGGGGTTTGGCGGTTGCATGGAATGGATTTTGAGTTTTTGTTTGGAGGACAGGCTGCTCCAGCTGGTGGTTGATGGCCATATGATTTGGCTGTCCATGACTTGGTGTCTATGAGTTCTCGTTCAACGCAGATGTAAGACAGCTGATGTTTATAATAGGCATGCGTGCAAATTCTGGAAAAAGACATATTTACTGATGAAGTTTGTTCGTCATGATCGAGAATGATATTGTTACTGAACTAGCGGATCATCAGGTCGTTAACAAGAAGATTATGACAATGTTGTTGAATAACGAGAGACTGCGCCAGTCAATCTCAACTGAACCACTGGGCCCATTCCTCCTGTGGCCACTCCTTGATATTGGCTACTTTTATGAAATGCTCGAAGAATCTTTCTGCCTGTTCGGGCACAAACAGGGGAATATCCTTTTCCCTAACCCTATTATCTGGTGGGTGTGATACCTGGGTGATGCTCTTTGGCAACCCATGTTCAATCCTTTGCTCAGCCAGGGTTCTATTTGCTTCTATCTGCATTTGTTTGGTCCTCTCTTTCTTTCTCCCGGACAAAGGCCCCAAAATATTATTATGTGTGTTGTAGGTAGGGTGCGTACGTCCCTTCCGTATAACCAACCAAAACCCGTAGAGTGCTTGTACTTTGGTCAGGAGATCACCTTGTATGCTTTCTGCTCTAGGAGAGGGGCTCAGCGTCACACATTTTGGGGGTGTGGCTCCAACACTGGCCTTGTTGTCACGTGTACACACCCAATTTGAGCCGCTGTGACTCTACATTCTCTCCTTGGTTGGTATGACCTCCTCAATACCCTTTTCTTTGAACTATAATTCTGTACCACCCTGTCTACAGCTGTGGTTCTTTCTCTCCTACTTTCTGGGAAGCCTCACTAGGACTTGGGCAAACACCGGGAAACTATATACATTTACTTAGACAGTGAACATGTAGAACATGCATACAAGAATAATAAATGACTCCAACACTCTATGTTATGCTATTATAGTCAGGTTGCATTTAATGCCATCAGGACTCTATCAGCTGCTTATATAAAGTGGTAGCCCAACTCCTGGCTTACCACTTATGCTACCGACCTCACTAGTGGGTTAAATCTTGTAATACAATATGGCACTATCAGCCCTAGAATATATATAAATATACACAAGGAATGCAGCCTAAGGCTGCAACAACATAAACATCAATATAAAAATTCCTTGATTCAAACGTCCAATCACTCACCTTCCACTGCGTCATGCACGCTAATTCTCACAGACCTTGGCGCCATCTACAATCCTGGTGCCAAACTACAGCAGTTGACCCTCCCATTAAATAGAGTTTTCCATCTTTTAGTCTGCCCGGCTGAAAGGTAACGAGTAACCAGAGGCGGGCTAGGGAAGTAAGTGAAGCCGGGACAGTGGAAGACGTAGGTCGACCTAGAGGTGCTAGCCAATTGGGCTGGACAAGCGCTGTGGACTTTACTCTTGAAAGGACTAGCCAAGTAGACTTTACTCCTGGAAGGTACTAGGCAAATGGGCTGGTCGAGCGCTATAGACTTCACTCCCAGAGATGCTAGCCAGTGAGACTAGATGAACGCTTCGGTTGAGCGCTGTAGACTACGTTTCTGGAAGGTAACAGCCAGTGGGGCTGGTCAGGCGTTGCCGATTTTGTTGTTTGAGCGTACCAACGGGTGCACAATGAAGACCTCATCAGAGGCACCTTGTGGTCGTCATCTGTAAAGCAGGCTAGCGTAAGGGCTAGCAACGCCAATCCAGTTAACATCGCATAGACTTGTAAATATTATAATGGTGATGGGAAAATAATAATGGGTTATTTTAAGTGTTCATTTACTTTTACCATTAAACATTATACTATATTCCCACCAAGATTTGGTTTCTCTGAACTTGAGTAGGATCATAGAGATTATGAAGCACCCGATTATGAAGGGTTCGTAACACTAATGACACTCAAACACTATCAACCCTCTATCAATGGACATTAAGAACCTCCTCTCTACATCTAGAGGTCCACTACCAAGAACGTCTCCAGTTTCCTCCACTATTATCTACCATGGTCCTCTACAGCTCTTCCAGGCTGCTGCACCATGAAGTTTTCCCTGAACAGCAATGATGCTTCACCACTGGTATCACAGAAGCCCGTGAAACGCCACTCCACTGCTTCTCTTCTCACAGCTTGAGGGCCAATTCCTCACTATGGGACTGCTCTTCCACAGAGCTCAGTATTTCTTCAACAGCTTTGGAGTTCCATCCACAGACTCCTCCTCTGACCTCGAAGTTCTCTCAGGAACTCCTTCCCCAGACAAACCTGCAACCCATTGACACGCCATAAAGATTTTCCTCTGCAAACTTATAACTAAAATAAACTGCACAATAAATGTCTCCCCTCGACATCCCTCTGATTCCCACCTGCCATAAGGTGACTCCCCCATGCCCGGGCGAGTCCATTCTCCACACTCCTGTGGCGGCGCGCCTAAGACTGCTAGCCACCGGGCCCAGTCAGTTACTTCCAAGCTTTCGGCGGGAGAGGATGTGCTGCTCCTCTCCTTAGCTGGTTCCCACATCTCTGTTCTCTTATTTAGGCTTTCTGCCTTAATAAAATATGCCTAATATATCAATAAACACTTGTTACTATCGCTGGGCACACGACCACCACAGGCAATCCCTATCAACTGGTTTAAAATGGCTTACCACAGAATTTTGTCCACTCGTGGCATTTACTGACTGAGCGGTCACCACCAGAGCACTCTAAGCTGCCCACAAAACAGCTTTAAAGACGGCTCCACACTCTCCCTGCAGTCCATGACTTGAGTGGACACGTTCACAGACTTATTCCATAAGCGAGACGTCTGTCCACTTCCATCTACTTGAATGTATATCACTCAGGGGTTGTTCTTCAACAGGGGCTCAAACGGAGCACACCCTCCCGTCACGATTTCTGCAGCTCAAGTAAGGTCAAACCCCCTCTGAAGCGAGCCTCACACCTCACGCAAATTCTCCACATCTCTTGTCAATTCATTTATTTATATTACTATTCACTGCCCATACTTTTAATCTATTCGTCAAATTTAATCAAGTGTTTACTATATGTATTTCCAGGTCTATATTTCTTTGACCTTAGGTCAAAGAAATAGTTAGGTCAGGCCTGGCAGAGTAACTCTCAGGGGGGAGACTCGTTTTTCAGCTACCTGGGATCATAACACCTGACATAACCACCTAGGCGTATGAGCGGTTGTACTACTGTATATTCTCGGCGTCCTCTACTTATCACGAATCCTGACAAGTTTAATTTCACCTGTGTGATTGGTTTTAATTTAAGTGCCTCTGCCGCTTTCTGAGTAATGAAAGTTTTCTGGGTCCCTAGTCGAATAGGCCACGAATGGTGATCTTGGTCCCTTTATTCTTGACTTGGAGTTGGGTAGTGGACAATATTGCATTTACTTGAAATGCTGGTTATTGTATGATGTAAACTTCTCACGCCTTGCAACACTGAACTGGTGTGAGATTTCTATCTCTTACCTTGTGATTTGTATAATTTGATTTAATAAATTTGTTCTCACTCTTGTTATGCACATCATACTAGCCTAATGGTTTGCTGTGGTGAACACATATATACATGGGTAAATACAATGTGTGTATATAGTGTAATAACATCAACAGGAGTTTGGTGGGAGGAGTCTTTTTGGTGAGGGAGGTGGCGACATACCCGTAGCATCGTCTGCTGGCTGCTGTGTGATTTCCCATGAAGTGTATGATGGCCACTATGCTGTTTGGACACAATATCAGCTTACTTGCAGAGTTATGGTGAATAAAATATGTAGATACGTATACAAAACGTGTGTAAATCTATATAAAAAATGGAAATGTTCGTTTGATCCAAATCGCTAATCTCCAAAAGTTCTTCACCAATTGCTTTGACATTTTCACACAATGTACCATTCGCATCCAAGTGGGGTTTTATATACATATTTTATAGATATCACGTTTCTGACAAGAATAAACATGCTTTTTTGAAAAACTGTGTTTTTTATGTGAGGGAAATCTTCGAAACCCCTTTACCGATTGCTTTGAGATTTTGACACAACGTTGCATATGAATAGGAGCGTGTTTTTATATACTTAATATATAGATACCACACCTGTGTCAGGAAAACACGTTTTTTATTTAAACCGCACCATCTGTTGGACATAGAGCAACACAAGCTGTGATCACCGAGAGTTCTTCACCGATTGCTTTGAAATTTTGACACAACATTCCATTCGAATACGCATATGCTTTTATATACCTACTATATAGATGCCACACCTGTGACAGGTAAAAACATGTTTGTTTGAAAAAAAAACACCATCTGTTGCACGTAAGAGCAACACAGGCTATGCTAAACACGTTATGATTTCATTTCAATGTTTCCAGTTTATTTATGAATATTACTGGAATATATATATTAGTTATATAAACTATATAACTATATATAATATAATATAATATAAAATAATATAATATATTTTTTTTTTATTTTTTTTTTAAAGTTTGTGAGGGTACCACCTCTGGTGCCAATGTGGGGACCCATAGCCTCGGAGAAGAAAATAAAAAGTATTCAGAGGAGACCTTGTGGTTTCTCACTGAACACTAATATTATCTTCTCCTACCACCCCCATTCTTTTGTATGTACACATATATATTTACTTTATATATAATATATTATATATATATATATATATATATATATATATATATATATATATATATATATATAAATTATAACTATAAATTATAACTATAAATTATTAACTATAAATTATTTATTAAGCTAGGTGCCCAGGGGAGACAGAACCTCGCATCCTAGGGGTCAAAAACCCGGATTTCCCCGCACTTCGCCCTGATGGCATCACCATATACTCATGGAAGGAGGGTAGACAGTTGGTGTGGGACTACACATGTGTATCCACCCTGGCTGACACCTATGTACACTTCGGAGCTGATCAAGCAGGTGGGGCGGCCAACCACAGGGAAACAGCAAAATCACTCAAGTACAGGCGACTGGAAGGTCAATACCTCTTTGTTCCCATAGCATCTGAGACGAATGGCCCCTGGGGCAAGAGTGCCTTGGGATTTCTCAAGGAATTGGGCTCCAAGCTCATTGACGTCACCAGAGACCCAAGGGCTTCCAGTTTTTGTTTCAGCGTCTCAGTGTGGCGATCCAGAGGGGAAATGCTTGCTGCGTCCTCGGTTCCTGTCCAGAAGCGGAGGAGCTTCAAGAGATCCATAACCTTTAGGCATTTGTCTTGTATGTTTTGTAACCTTTAAATACACAATAAAGAAAAAAAAAAGGGAAGGGGGTGGTAGGAGAAAAGCACACAGAAACTGTATTGGAGGGGACCTACATTCCCTCCAATACGTTATGTGTGGTTTCCTCCGAGGCTATGGGTCCCCCTTCTTCCAGCCAGAGGTGGTACTCTTATTGCTTTAAAAAACTTATATATAACTATATATATATATTTAATAAATATATTAAATTGAGCTGTTTTGTTTACCATGCCGTTCATTTTGTGGGTATTGTTTATTTTTATATTTTTTTCATTTAAATTTCTTAACTGTTATTCCTATTTTTCAGTGATGGAAACATCAGATCATTTGATGTTCCTAATTTTATGATGGGAACATCAGCTCGTTTGGGAATGCATCGGTCGAGGGAGTGGGATATGGTTGGGAGGACAAGAGGACAGGGAAGAGGGGGATAGTGGGGAGCAAGAGGGGAAATGGAAGGTAGGACGAAAGGATAGGGGAGTGGGAGATGAGGGGATGGTGGAGTGGGGAAGACTAGGGGATGGGGGATTGGTGGGGAGGATGAGGGGATGGGGAATGGTTGGAAGGATGAGGGGACGCAGGAGGGAAGAGGGATGGTGGGGAGGACTGGAAATCACGGGTAGGTAGTTGTGGCTCAGCAGCGCAAATGTGTTGCTGAGCCACAGCAACGCGTGGCCGGGTACAGCTGGTAGTATAATAAAAACAATAACAGTATGGTGGGAGGAGGAACGTTGGCGAGTAAGGAGTAAGCTAGGTGTTGGAGGAGTGAGGGAAGGGTGGCTGGGTGTGGCAGCTCACAATTGCAGAGTTCTGAGTGTATTGATGGTGAGTGTATATAGTGTTTGATACTGTATAGTGTGTAAATATGTTGAAAATATACATAAATGAACATGAAACATTGGATATATGAGCAATATATGTGGGCACATTTGAGACACATATAACAGTCTTGGGACAGTGCGGATGTTCTACTACCATAATATTGTGTAAGTGTTCATTATACATAGGAATGGCAGGAAAAAACAAAACAAATGTATATGGAAATGAACGCAAATGAAAAAAAATTGTTGGAACTCTGCATGTTGAAGCTGGCAGGCGACTGGTTCCGGGAGTCTATGTCATGGACGACCACCAAATCGTCACACGCCATTTTCCAAACCCCATTGCGGCCAAAGTAATTTAAGTACAATTTCGACTTTTTGTTAACATATCCATACTCAAGGAAGGGTTATTGACACTTTCAAAAGAGAAAATAATTTTTTCCAGAGAATTTATTTCCAGCGCACACGGAAGGGGGGTACCGTATTTGGAAGCCGAGCAGCCCAGTGGATAAGTTGCTAAATAGTTTAGGCTAGAGTTGTACATACCATAGTACAATTCCAGTCTACCAATATCCTACCCCTGTGGGTTGGCATAAAATACGATAAATGATGTGCAATATTGGTATATATATAGTGTTATTTTTTTATTTTTTTATATACAGAATATACACTTATAGGAAATACGTGTATATGAAATTTAACTATATACAGTTACTGTTGTCTCTCTGGCCACAATCTTCTGTAAAGATCAATATCATTGATTAATTTACTAGTCACATAAGCCTTAGACTCCCGTGACTGATTTTCGCGAAATAGTCTGGAAAAATGTATATGGGTGGTATTACCACCAAGAAAAAAATGGTTATATGGTGTGACCAATTTAATGTAGTTATTAACACAAGGTTATTAATTGTGAGCAGTTGCTCTAGGCGATCTAGTTATCCTCAGCTCTGTGTGAGGTATAGATCTGAATATTGTGGATAATTAACTATAACCCACTAAAGCCAGATGTAGACATTGGCTTTATTCTGGTAAATTAATAATAGGAAATAATGGGGTTAGGGTATAATATATGTGTCGCAGTTTGCAGACAGTCGTAACTAATAATGAATATATTGCCTAGTACCTGATAATACTACTTAATTAATAGTATACTATAAACAGGGTTAGTAAATAATTAAAAATAATGGATTATATAGGACCAGTAATTTAACTTGGTATACTGGACCGTAAATATTTGTGAATTTATATTGGTTTATGTAGCTCAGTGATTTATATTAATGTGTTGGTCTATGAACCACTAATATTTAATGAACTGATTTATCCGGTTCTAAGTCGACCAAAAAGGATGTGCGGAAATCTGGCTCCAGAATAATGATAATAAATCTAATATATAATTCGAAGGACCATTCTTATGAAAATAAAATAAATTAGAGAACCAGTGCCCATGGATCTCTTATATAAAGTGCAGAGTCAAATCCCTCCACACACTTTGGGGGGGATTAATTTGTAAAGAGAAATTAATGCCCTTTAAATAATAAAATAATGAGATGTTAATGCATATAAATTCATAAATCACATGTATGAATAATAAACAGGCATATGATGTTAATAAATCAATGAATACTACTAAAGGCTATCTACAAAGAAATTATAGACAGCTTAGCTGTTGGTAGGAATAATAGCATGCGCCTCGTAAACTCGTAAAACTCGTCACCGTAAACTTGTTTCAGCAGGCTACTCTGGGAACATGTGATTGTTGTGGAAGTTATCGTCTCTCTTACGCTTGTACTCCAGCTGAAAGACAATTCACATGTAAAATCTATTTGAGAATATATAGTTCCGCACGTATTCATAAAAATTAATGTGGGGAGATAGGGGAAATTAAACATACGGGTTTGTTTTAAAGGGTACGCGTCATGACAACAAACCATCCTATCTTATTAAATGTGGCCACAAAAAATACTGTATTACAAACTGCTTTGCCGGGCACAGTGTCTGTGAGATAATGAAGCGGTTGCGTCTTGATGGCGTTTGTAGATGCACAGATAGCTCGATATTAAAACGATGATACGGCCAGCTTGAGACACTCTCCATGATCGTGGTGTCGCTTGCCATGTCTCCCTCCTCTCGGGTGGCTCGCGCATGCGCAGTCATGCTGAGACGCGCTAAATATTTCCTATGATATATTTAACTTCCCGAGTTAATGGAGCTAAGGTTTATCAGAAATTAAAGAGATTTAATTTATCGTACTTGACAACATTTAAATTCTTGTTTTTTAATAATTAAATGAACGTTGTTCAATAGAAGAGAGTGCTGGATAGAAATTCAGTCATATGTGAATGCACTGGAGTAACGGTTCGTAACTGTATGAATTATTACCAGCAAATAAACTATATTGCTTAATTGCACATAAATATATTAGCAGATTTAATTCACTAAATATATTCGGGACAATAAAATTAATAAATTTTGATTCTCATTAAAGAATGTGCAAATAAGGAGAACTTAATACAATTCTCGTGAATGTAAATAATTTCCCTTTAGTTGTGTGGGCTGATGCAACACCCGACTAGAATTTCTGGGAAAATGAGGCGTTAAGTGATGTTAATTTGACTACTCTACTGGTTAGTAGTGTTAGTAAAATTTAATAACTAGGACAAGAATTGTTTCTTAAGGTGCTAGGTGTTAGTAAATAAGTGTTGGAAATTTCCAACACCATTAACCAGATCCATCAACCACCGATTATAACAATCACTGCCACCATCAATAACCATAACCCACCATTGGCACCAATCACAAACTACTACTACTAACACCAACCAAAACCCACCATCAACAACCACCACCACTAGGGATTCTCCATTAAGTGAAAATAATGAAAAAAAATATTCTGAACCCACCTTTATTATGCTCCTGTTTTATTTCTACTAAATGTAGAAATATATTTTTTATATATTTCTTCATTTTAATTACCATCAGTCACGAAAACGACATTTATACAATATTTAACGTTACCAAAAGGTCTCAAATTTGGATTAACCAACGTAGTGCAGTAAGTTGAGGCACCCTGGTCTCGTACCCCTGAGGCACAGGGATCTCGTAGTCTGGTGGATAGCACGCAGGACTCGTAATTCTGTGGCACGGGTTCAATTCCCGCACGAGGCAAAAACAAATGGGCAAAGTTTCTTTCACCCTGAATGCCCCTATTACCTAGCAGTAAATAGGTACCTGGGAGTTAGTCAGCTGTCACGGGCTGCTTCCTGGGGGTGGAGGCCTGGTCGAGGACCGGGCCGCGGGGACACTAAAGCCCCGAAATCATCTCAAGATAACCCTATTTACGGCTCCATGCAATAACATTTCTATTATGTTGTTAAAGTGTTAAATTTCTGGTTGTATAATGGATAAAGCTGTAGTTGATGAGGCTTTATCCTCGTTGATTGATTCGATGAAAGGATTTAACCTGGTGTTACGGACCCAAGTCCATCATCGGAGCAGTGACGACAATGCCATCTGTGAGTCCGCTCCAGAAAACCCCACAACATGGACAACGCCATCTAGTGGTGACTAGGTATGCCGGCAACAGGCGCTGGATTGCTGTCCTCGTCAGCTCATGATGTAGCCGCTGCTGACCTCTGGTGAGGTGGCGCTTAGACAGTGAATGCCATCTATGGAGCAAATAGGTGGACGTTTCTCTCGAAGCTAGTAAGTGAAGTTTCCTAGTGGTCCCAGGTAGTGTCCCCAGTACTGATGACGTGTCTTCTTTCAGAGTCAACCTAGGACGGTTGTGAGGTACGTGGAGTCAGTCTACCCAAGGCAGCCAAGGTCTCTTCACCAGTCTGCTTTGTAGAAGCTGTGAGCCACCCCCGGACAAACTCTGCTGAGTGTATGATTGCCTGCCTGAGGAGTGGCAGTATCGGGATTCGCCGTATCCGGGGCTGGCTGGTGGAAGAGACCACCCACTGAGGTGACGACCGAGGAGGGTGACCAGCGAGTCACACGAGGCTCCTGCCTAGGGCTCGCAACCCTAGTATTAGTCGAGGAGTGGCCTGACAGCGAAGCTGACTAGTACCTGCCAGCTACAGGCTAGACCGTGGTTATAGGCTATCACGACGAAGGCACCCAGTGGGCTTGTGGTTTGGCTGGCCTGTGGCCAGGGTGGATTCATCGTGGGTTCTGGGCCATGGAGGAGGAGACCAGGAAAGGCTACCCAAAGGAAGCGTCGCCGAGTGTCCAGTGTCTTCGGAAGAAGACAAAGCTGTATATAATTGTGTAGTAATAATTCCCGTGTGTGACTTTTTACATATGGTGGTGGAAATATAATATATATATATATATATATATATATAAAGGAATATACATATACATTAGAATACTGGTGTATTTGTGTACCTCCCCCATTGTTTTAATTTGCGTTACAGAACACACCCCTTGAAAGCCTCTATTAACTTGGGGCCGGATACCCAAACTCTAATACCATCAGAGAAGAATCCGGTTGCGTCCCAGTAGGGCCGTAACACCTGGCTTGAGATTTATTCTCAAATAATTCATCCTCCCAGATCATCCTGAATATCATCCATTTTATTTGAAGTACTGGCTGCTTTCTCTGAGGCAAGTTTATTGAATAAGTGATCAAACCTGGCTTGTGTTTCACCTACATACTGGGCTAGGTCAGACATGAATTGTTTCATGCCTTACCGTTTTATTTTGTTGTCGTGGAACTGGTTTTGGTAAGATTTGCTTTAAGTATATTTGGTTAGAAAAAATGATCCAGTTGGAATTGGGTCTGTGATAGTGGGATTTTCAACTAACGATAATTAACTAGAAGCTCATGTAACAGGGAGGGAGGACGGTGAGGGGGACGGACACGTGGTGAGCAAGGTCCTACACTTGAACCAATTTCAACGAGGATCACGATGCCTGAGCCAGCCAAGACTTAACCTATGTAGGTATGAATACTTGCTGAAGGCCCCGGGGGTGACAAGAAGAACCGTATCTCCTTCATTCCAACACTATGAACGTAGAAATGTGAGTTGTCTGAGCTTTGTGTATGGCGAGGCAGGTACAGTGTAAGGGTGAGGGTGTGGGAAGGGTCGCCGCCGTCTCAGTGCCGCCACCCACCAGCCCCCAGGGGGGGTACGGGGGGAGGGGGGAGGCTCTCGAGCTGCCTACAGTGATGTTAGTGGAGAGTTAGTTCGTTCATAAGCAAATCGGTGAGTGTAGTGTTAAAAACAAAGTGCACTAGTGATTTCCCCGAGTGTTGATAGTGTGTAACAAGTGTGACGGCGGCCTCCCTCGGGTGTCCCCCCTCCACCACCCCCGCACGCCATCTTCTCCCACCCCGCTACCTGCACCTGACCCAGCCAGCCGCCCATCAACACACAGCCTACCCACACACGGTGCCCAGGCCATGCCCAACTCCCCCAGGAGGTAATGCTTGCCGTGTTACTCTCCACTTGGGAAGGAGAGGGTGCACTCAGGGGGCAGCCAGGCGTCATCACATCTAGGCATGGCACATGTCGTACCTGACACATTGCCTCTTTCCAGCCAAGAAGATGACCACCCAAGAGGAAACTGTCAAGTGTGTGACAGACGGTATCGTCTCAATTCAAATGGAACTGTCCGCTATCATTCAGCCAATTCAGGTGGTTGTCTAGGGTCTAGGCGCCTGCCCCGAGGCAGTGACGATGGACAACCTGCTGCAGGAGTGAGGAACAATACCTCCCTCAACTTCATTTCAGCAGATAATCTGCTTGAAGCAGTCAAAGCGACGTCCACCAGGACCTTGCCCCACATCCCCAAGGCTGCCCGTCATCAAGCAGCAGCCAAACTCACCAGTCTGCTGACAGAGGTCAACAATGCTCTCAGAACCTCTGGATCGTGGCACAATCTCCTTCTATTTGGGAATGCATGCCTAGCATTATCGCCCAGGAGAGACAAGTCATTAGCAACCTCTGTAATCAGGGCACTTAATGTATTCCCCAGAGCAGACAACCTTGACCGCCTCCCCCCTCTTGCCAAGAACACCAGCCGCAGGACGACCAACAATAACTCATCTGAGAACCACAAAATGAGAGCACAGATCACCAGGAAAATAGAAGAGTGCAATACCACAGGTGCCATCAGAATCATGACCAGCGATGACACTATTGGCCCCAGGAACGCCACAACAGCAGAGGCTCTTCAAGACAAACACCCACCCAGAGCCCCAGACAGCAGCAGGGATCCCCAGGAAAACAATGCTGGCATAGAACCCTTCACTGTTCGAGAATCTGAGGTGTACAAAGCAACCATGTCTTTCCCAACAGGTTCAGCAGGGTGCTTTACAGGCCTAAGACCCCAGCACATGAAACAAATGCTGAACCCGGTGCTTGGAGATGCTGCAAAGGACCTTCTAGTGGAACTTACCAGATTCTCCAACATGTGTTTGGCTGGCGGCATCCCTGAGGACATCAGGCCTGTCTTTTATGGAGCAGCACTCTGTGCTCTAAAGAAGAAGGATAAGGGTATCAGGCCCATTGCCGTTGGCAACACCCTCCGACGCCTCGTAGCTAAGGCTGAAGTCAGATCTATCAGCCAGGAAGCAGCCACCTTGCTGAAATCTCATCAGCTCGGGTTTGGGATCCCCCTAGGTTGTGAAGCTGCAGTACATGCAGCGCGGGCTTACATTGCTGATCTCCCGGCCCAGAAGGCACTAGTAAAGCGTGACTTCAAAAATGTCTTCAATCAAGTCAGACGAAACGCTGTCCTCAGGGCTGTACACAACCATTTCCGTCCCCTTTACCCATTCATACGATCGTGCTACAGTGGGGACTCTAAGCTTCTTTTTGGGGAGCATGAAATAAACTCCTGTGAAGGTGTCCAACAAGGTGACCCCTTAGCCCTCCTCCTTTTCTGCCTAGCTATCAAAGAGGTCACTGATAGTCTGACAAGCGAGCTAAACATCTGGTACCTGGATGATGGCACTCTAGCTGGAACTCCGGAAACCATTTTGGAGGATATAAGGAAAATCCAGGAGCAGGGAGCAGCCTTAGGCCTAATTCTCAATGCATCCAAATGTGAAATAATTTCCCGCAACCCAGACATCACTGGGCAAATACAAAATGTTCTTCCAGACATTCTCGTTGTCGAGCCACCGGACTGCACTCTCCTGGGTGCCCCCATTGGCCCACGAGCAATCGAGGAGGTCCTGGCTGTAATAATCTCTGACCTAAAGAGAATGCTGGAAAGGATTGACAAGATTGATGCCCATGATGCTCTCTTTCTCCTCACAAGATGCCTGTCTCTCCCTAAGTTGACCTACTTTCTGAGATGTTCTCCATCCTACAGCAGCCCTAAGTTAAATGTGTATGACACCCTTCTGAGGTCCATGCTGGTGAAAGTCCTGAGCCTGCCATTGGACGACTCTCAGTGGGAGCAAGCAACCCTTCCTGTAAGACTCGGCGGCCTTGGTGTCCGCACAGCCTCCCAAATTGCTCTACCAGCCTTCCTTTCCTCCTGCCATGCATCGCACGACCTCGTCAGAGATATTTTACCTGCAACCCTGAGAGATTCAGCAGGAATACACGATCCTGCTTTCACTGAATGTTCAAATCAGTGGGATATTCTTGCAGCCCCAGCAACCATTATAGAGCCAACAAAACAACACAAACAGTCCGGCTGGGACCACCCTCTAGTGGAAAAAGTAGCTGATACCATGCTCAGCGTCGCAACATCAGACAAGGAGAAAGCCCGACTCAGAGCAGTGCATGCCCCCCTTGCAGGAGACTTCCTCCTGGCAGTACCCATTTCAGCAATGGGCACGCGCCTAGATCCAGAATCCCTTCGTGTAGTAGTGGCCCTCCGCCTTGGTGCCCCAATTCACACTGAATACGAGTGTATTTGCAACAGGGTGGAAGCAGATCAATACGGACTGCATGGGTTGCATTGCAGAAGCACAAGGGGCTGGCATGCAAGACACAACGAGGTCAATGACATCATCAAGAGAAGCCTCGTCTCAGCTAGGTGCCCAGCGGAGAGAGAACCTCGCATCCTAGGGGTCCAAAACCCGGATTTCCCTGCACTTCGCCCTGATGGCATCACCATATACTCATGGAAGGAGGGTAGACAGTTGGTGTGGGACTACACATGTGTATCCACCCTGGCTGACACCTATGTACACTTCGGAGCTGATCAAGCAGGTGGGGCGGCCAACCACAGGGAAACACCAAAATCACTCGAGTACAGGCGACTGGAAGGTCAATACCTCTTTGTTCCCATAGCACCTGAGACGCATGGCTCCTGGGGCAAGAGTGCCTTGGGATTTCTCAAGGAATTGGGCTCCAAGCACATTGACGTCACCAGAGACCCAAGGGCTTCCAGTTTTTTGTTTCAGCGTCTCAGTGTGGTGATCCAGAGGGGAAATGCTTGCTGCGTCCTCGGTTCCTGTCCAGAAGCGGAGGAGCTTCAAGAGATCCATAACCTTTAGGCATTTGTCTTGTATGTTTTGTAACCTTTCAATGCACAATAAAGGAAAAAACAAAAAAAGGGAAGGGGGTGGTAGGAGAAGAGCACACAGAAACTGTATTGGAGGGGGACCTTCATTCCCTCCAATGCGTTATGTGTGGTTTCCTCCGAGGCTATGGGTCCCCCTTCTTCCAGCCAGAGGTGGTACTCTATTATATGTATATATATATATATATATATATATATATATATATATATATATATATATATATATATATATATATATATGTATATATATATATATGTATATATATATGTATACATATATATATGTATATATATATATTTATATATATATATATATATATATATATATATATATATATATATATATATATATATATATATATATATATATATATATATATATATATATATATATATATATATATATATACCCGCCAAACACACACCGAAACTACGACATTGGTACAACGTTCGAACAAGTTTTAACCTCTCCTAACCAGTTATAACAACCAATATAGCAAGTTGTAACAACGTTCTAATACGTCATAAACACGTTAAGCCAATATTAACAACTTTATTACAAGTTGTAACAAGCGGAAAATAGAGACAGTTTCGGTTTGTGTTTCCAGGGTATATATATATATATATATATATATATATATATATATATATATATATATATATATATATATATATATAAATGATTTGAGTGGTAATCAGTGTCACTGTTGGATATACTTCAGGCTACTTCCTCAAAATCACCCTTGATTGGTGTAGGCACTAATTAACACTCAAAGGTGAAATGATTATAGGTAAATATATAAATTAGGTAAATAATTATAGATACACAACGCAACTCGTGTTGGTATAGATCCCACCATATAAAATGGTCTTCATAATTAATTGTAGTAGTTTGTTCAATATTTAGTTCAACTAGTCAATGGTAGCCTCTTCTTAGCCACTAGTGTTATTTGGAAGTATCAATTATTTTATTAGTGACTTCGCAAAAATAAATACTACAAATTTTATGTGGATAAACTCTGCGAAGATGTAACCTCAATTTGGCTTGAGTTAATTTATGCGGTTTCACTCTGAAGATATAAAAACGCCACACAATTCATGGTTAAACTCGGTGAAAACCACTGAGACTAGGCTGGGTGGCCAGTCTGTGACTGGGTATTTGTTTATAAGATATTGTTTACTGATTCTTTAATTTAATATTAGTCTAGCTCTCTAGACTATCCTGGTTCGAAGACCCAATCATATGGATCTTAGAACTAGTGTATTTCTAGATTTAATGTAAAAGTGTCTAATTCTGGTTCATCCGGTTTGATGTAGACCAATCATGTTGGGAAAACTGATTTATGGGATTTATTTGTTTATTTTATTTATTTATTAAGAAATTTCTATTAATTTATTTCTTATGTCAATGTATTTGTTTCAATAATGGACGGTTTGATACTAAATTCCCACAAATCATTTCCTTCACAAGCTGGGGCGTTCATTAATTATATGATATATCAATCGAAATTAATCGATTGGTAGACATTTACTACAAATGTCAAGACACCTAGGTTAGTAAACTAAATTAAACAAATGCAGCTTATCTGTATGGTTATTTATGGCCTGGTCAACTAGATATGAACCCCAATGATCAATAGACTAATACTCCCCTAGGTGATGCTAGTGTAATCACATGTCATGTATTGTAACAGTTAAGACACAGAACTAAGACGCCCGAAATTATTCGTGACTCTGATGCCTTGTTTAAAGCACAGGAATTGATAATATCAACCACTTAACGCCACCAGGGGACCATACCAACCACTTAACACGGTTGATCGGAGGTCATCTGGTGGAAGCCATATATCCAAGTCTTCTTTAAGACGTCTTCCAGGGAGACACAGAGCAGCTTATCCCTCTGATGTCTGCCTTGGGATAAAGTCACATCTATTGTACTCGAGTCGAACGCCATAGATGGGGGAAGGAAGAGTGCTTGCTGGCATCAAGCACGGAACTAGCAACAGTAAGAGTAAGAGAGCTAGTAGCAGCAGCAACAGTCAGCAGGCGCAATAGCAACAACGGTGAGGGAGTTAGCAATCAACAGTAGAAGAGCCAGCAGCAACAGTAACAAGGAAGCTATACAAAACCACAGGTGCTTCACCCCGTAACAAAACTGCGACAAAGCAACGGGAAAATCACCTTCACGTCGTCAGTAACAGGAAAAGTTGTTGATGGTGAGAGCGGCGGTGATGATGAGGAAGGTGACAGGGAGAGACAGGCGACCAGGTGCAGATGGTGAGAACACATGCCCAAGCTTTCCGTCTATTTTGTTAATGAAGGTGAACTCACAACTTTCATCACTTTCTATTGCTTCTCCTCTCCGTGTCTTCATATTCATTGTAATTTTCCTCATTATCTCATTTTATTCTTAGAGTGATCTATCTCTTAAGAGCAGCTGGCTCACAATCTACTCTCTCGTAGTTGAACTCTCAACGAGAGCTCGAATTCCGGGCGGGGTATGAGGGGTGACTGATGCCTGTGGTTCACGTAGGAGTAAATTGGAACTTGGGGGTCAATCAACCTGTTGTGTGATGCATCCTGGCTGAGGTCCCTTGTTGCACTAGACCACAGTCGTTGCCAAAGGTTGAGGGTTAGCGTGCTATCACACTCGTCTCGCTAGCGAGAATGACCCGAGTTCGAGCCCTGGGCAGGGTGGAATGCTTATAACCTACTGATCCTTCACTGGTCGACTCTCAGCGAACTCTTGAACGATGTCGCTGGAGAAGCTATCCGGCTCCAGAGCCTGATCTCAGTCCTAAATCCCAATATATAAAAGACCATTAAACTGTTGGTTACCCAAAAAAAAGTCCAACTTCTTTTCGGTGACTTTAAAAGTAAGACAAAAGTGTTGCTGGGTCAACAGAATGTCTGCCAGAAGAAAGGTTTGGGATCGAGGCGCTTAAAAGCTTCCAAAGTTTTCGATTCTTGGAGAAGAAGACTAATTGTTAACTTAGAGCTTGGCCAGGTCCTCGTTCACAGCTCTCTTGATCAAGGGTTTATCGTGATCTCTCAATAGCCCGTCTCTTGCT
Source organism: Procambarus clarkii (assembly GCF_040958095.1). NCBI lineage: Eukaryota > Metazoa > Arthropoda > Malacostraca > Decapoda > Cambaridae > Procambarus > Procambarus clarkii. The sequence goes on from NC_091232.1 coordinate 21,422,227, forward strand.
CTCCTTCCTTCTCCCTCTCCGCTAGATTTGTGTCTCACGCTTTTCCTTACAGCTCTTTTTGTATGGGAAGGACTTTCCTCCTATGAAGCGGTCCTGATAGCTGGGTTGACAGCGTTTCGGATTCATAGTTCTGAGGTTCCGGGTTCGATCCCCGGTGAAGGCGGAGACAAATGAGCAAAATGTTTCTGTCACCCTGATGCCCATGTTACTTAGCAGTAAATAGGTACCTGGGAGTTAGACAGCTGATACGGGCTGCTTCCTGGGAGGGTGTAACAAAAAGGAGGCCTGGTGGAGGACCGGGCCGCGGGGACGCTAAGCCCCGAAATCATCAAGATGACCTCAAGATATGAGGCTGGGAAGTACTTTCCTCCTAGGAGACTGGGAAGTACCTTCCTCCTAGGAGACTGGGAAGTGTGCTGACTGGCACTTCCTTGCATCTAGCACAAAATAAATATGGCGGCCTTGTGTGGTGTTGAGAGATAAGGGGGCGAGGACACTGGTTGCGGCAGTAGTGGAAGTAGTTGTTGCAGTACTTACTGGTCAGTGTCTATGTGAGAGTGAGCTCTAGCTCCTAATGCCCGGCTTGCGAGCCTTCTTTCACCGGTTGCATCACAATTTAACTCCACTGACGTACGAATTCTTTGTCGAGTCTGTGGACGAAATATTGTCGAGTCTGTGGACGAAATATTGTCGAGTCTGTGGACGAAATATTCCATGTCGAAATATTCTTAAACACTTCAAGATATCTTGAAGTGTTTAAGGCGGGTCTCCTTCTGGACAGCAGCGGCTGTCAAACACTGCACAGCACACACAGGAGTCGCTCCCGTCTTGAGCATGTCATACGCTTTCTGATGGTCTGTTCCCCTATCCGATCTCTAGCCTGTACACCAGGGCTGCAACTGTGTAAGGTCGTGTGTCTCGGCTCACTACGCCGGCCATCTCACAAATTTCGATACAGAAGGAATGCTTGTGATTTTAGTGTTGCATATAAGGTCACTTGTTCTGAAGGATGTCCACTATGCCGAGCCTGGTGACGGACATTATCTTATTCAGTCTTCAGACGTTCAGCTTTAAGACGTTCAGCCTTTAAGACCCTCAGGCTTCAAGACCCTCAGCCTTTAAGACACTCAGCCTTTAAGACCCTCAGCCTTCAAGACACTCAGCCTTCAAGACCCTCAGCCTTCAAGACCCTCAGCCTTCAAGACCCTCAGCCTTCAAGACCCTCAGCCTTCAAGACCCTCAGCCTTCAAGACCCTCAGCCTTCAAGACACTCAGCCTTCAAGACCCTCAGCCTTCAAGACCCTCAGCCTTCAAGACCCTCAGCCTTCAAGACCATCAGCCTTCAAGACACTCAGCCTTCAAGACCCTCAGCCTTCAAGACCCTCAGCCTTCAAGACCCTCAGCCTTTAAGACCCTCAGCCTTCAAGACAATCCACCATCACCGCCCAATGATTAATTTCTCGCCTCAATTACAATTAAAAAACACATCAAATAAAACACAATGCCTTCGAGAAATCAAGTTTTAACTTTATCCTGTACATGATGCCTCTCTGACGTAACATGCAATAAAACAAGCAATACAAAAATAAATCAATAATAAAGCAAAGTGGAGCTTTAATAAAGCAAAGTGGAGCTTTAATAAAGCAAAGTGGAGCTTTAATAAAGCAAAGTGGGGCTTTAATAAAGCAAAGTGGGGCTTTAATAAAGCAAAGTGGGGCTTTAATAAAGCAAAGTGGGGCTTTAATAAAGCAACGTAGGGCTTAAATAAAGCAAAGTGAAGCTATAAATCTGAAAGCTTTTCAAACAAATGACAGGAATCTCACCTTTAGGGAAATATAGACATAAGAACAAGAAGAGAGAGACAAAATAGATCCAAAGAAAGAGAAGCTGAGAGAACAAGGGTAAGAGAGAGACGGAAGGGGGGTGAGGGCACAATAGAAGGGACGGGTGACCAGATGAGGGAGGGGCCAGGATTACACAAGAATAACGGGTCATTGGGGAGACGAGATAATTCACCAAATGGGAAAGTAGGATCTCAGAGGGAAGGAACAGTGGTCGAGGGAGAAGGAGGACAAGGGAGGGGAGTTCTGATAGGGAGAGTGAAAAGGAGCTGATGAGGAGTGGGAAAGGGAAGAGTAAGGTAAGGACTGAGGCAAGAAGGGTAAGAAGGATGATGAACACAGTCTCATCATTATTCATCATGATAATTAGTCATAGACGCATGGGTGACGCATTGATTCATCAAGGGAGACTCATGCTCCCACTGTGCGGGGGGGGGGGGGCCAGTTCACTACCCCCCAATCTCACCTCTCGCAATACTAACCCATCACATTTTTCTTTCAAATTATTAATATCCTAGAGCATGTCTCTCTGGTAATTACTGTGGGTAGTAGAGCAGGGAGCTTTACCCTGGAGGTGGGGAGAGCAGGAAGGCGAGCAAGGGAAAGGAATGAGGAAGAGTAAAGAGAGAGGAATAAGAAAGGTAAGGAATGTAGGAGGGAGAGGAATGAGGGAGAGAGGCAGGACAGACTGGAGACTACAAAAGATGCTTCGCTTGCGTATAAAATGCAGGAACCAACACAAGAGATATATACAAGGATGGCCTGGTATTAGGGTAGAGAGGCTGTAGGCGGGCAGGAAGGGTTAAGGGAGGGCAGGAATGGTTAGGGGAGGGCAGGAATGGTTAGGGGAGGGCAGGAATGGTTAGGGGAGGGCAGGAATGGTTAGGACGAGGGTAGGAATGGTTAGGGGAGGGCAGGAATGGTTAGGGGAGGGTAGGAATGGTTAGGGGAGGGCAGGAATGGTTAGGGGAGGGCAGGAATGGTTAGGGGAGGGTAGGAATGGTTAGGGGAGGGCAGAAATGGTTAGGGGAGGGCAGGAAGGGTTAGGGGGGGCAGGAATGGTTAGGGAAGGGCAGGAATGGTTAGGGGAGGGCAGGAATGGTTAGGGGAGGGCAGGAAGGGTTAGGGAAGGGCAGGAATGGTTAGGGAAGGGCAGGAATGGTTAGGGGAGGGTAGGAATGGCAAGGGGAAGGCAGGGACGGCCCTGGGACCGTCCTGGGACCTGGGACTGGGATATTTAAATGAATTGTAGATTGTTTACATGAGAAATATATGATCAGAAGACATTTGTAGTGTGAGCACAAACGTTTAGGTGCAGTGATGGGGAGAGTGTGTAGGAGAAATGGTTAGTGATGGGGAGAGACACGCAAGGCGTCTGGCTGATATAGGAAAGATGTATATGAGTGTAGAGATGGGGAGGGTGTGTGTGGGGTGGGGGGGGGAGATGGGGAGGGTGTGTGGGCGTAGTGGTGTAGGAAGACTGTGTGTGGGGGGAGATGGAGAGAGTATGTGTGGTGGGGGGGGGAGATGGGGAGGGTGTGAGGGTGTAGTGGTGTAGGAAGGGGGGGTGGGGAGGAGGGACGTACAAGGAAGACCCCGGGACCCGCCGGTTATCTTGTCTAGCAAACAATAAACAATGCTGAACTGTCAAGCAATGACTAAACAATATTTAAGCTCACGAGCGCCACAGATAACGAAGAATATTAACGAAATGAAACAGCGAATCAGAACTGAGTTCATTAACAAAGGACATCGCCACGAAAATATAAAAATTAAAACCCTGTTAAAATTTTTGTTAGGTCACTCTGGAATGAAAGTTGATTGAGTGGGATGAAGACCTGCACTCACACATTCACACACACACACACACACACACACACACACACACACACACACACACACACACACACACACACACACACACACACACACACACACACACACACACACACACACACAGATTTATACCAACGGTAAAGGGAAAAAATAAGAAGGAATATAATAACCCATGGTTTAATAGACAGTGTCAGGAAGCAAAAATGGCCAGCAGGCGGGAGTGGAGGAAGTACAGAAGACAAAGAACAGAGGACAACAGAAGCAGATACAACAGAGCTAGGAACGATTACATTAACATGAGACGAACATCGGAAAGGGACTATGAGAACGATATTGCAATCAAAGCGAAAAAACAACCTAAGTTACTACACAGTCATATAAGAAGAAAAATGTCGGTGAACGACCAAGTGACAAGACTAAGGAAGACAGAGGGGGCATATACTGAAAGTGACATGGAAATCTGCGAGGCACTGAATGCCAGTTTCCATGGAGTGTTCACTACCGAGCCTGAGCAGCTCCCATTGTTGGAAGGGGTTACCCTAGATGAAAGACTATCAGATATAGAGGTGACAGCAGAGGAGGTAATGAAACAGTTGACAACTCTAGATGCAACTAAAGCAGTTGGACCAGACAAAGTATCACCGTGGATACTAAAAGAAGCAGCACAGGCCCTCAGCGTGCCTCTGGCAATGATCTTTAATGAGTCACTTATGTCAGGAGAATTGCCCAGTTGCTGGAAGAAGGCAAATGTCGTGCCGATCTTCAAGAAAGGAGATAGGGAGGAGGCACTTAACTACAGACCTGTATCACTGACAAGCATCCCCTGTAAAATACTGGAAAGAATAATTAGGCTACGACTGGTTGCACACCTGGAGAACATTAGGTTTGTGAACAAACATCAACATGGGTTCTGGACAGGGAAATCGTGCCTAACAAACCTTCTGGAATTCTATGATAAAATAACGAGGATAAGACAGGACAGAGATGGTTGGGCAGACTGCATATTTCTGGACTGCCAAAAAGCCTTTGATACAGTACCGCACATGAGACTGCTGTTCAAGCTCGAGAGGCAGGCGGGGGTGGGGGGAAAGGTCCTAGAATGGATAAGGAACTACCTAACAGGAAGGAGCCAAAGAGTTACGGTAAGGGGCGAGAAGTCGGACTGGCGAACAGTAACAAGTGGAGTACCACAAGGATCGGTGCTGGGACCAATTCTATTTCTTGTATATGTTAACGACATGTTTACAGGCGTAGAGTCCTACATGTCGATGTTTGCGGATGATGCAAAGTTGATGAGAAGAGTTGTGACAGATGAGGATTGCAGGATCCTCCAAGAGGACCTGAACAGATTGCAGAGATGGTCAGAGAAATGGCTACTAGAATTCAACACGAGCAAATGTAAAGTTATGGAAATGGGACTAGGAGATAGGAGACCAAAGGGACAGTACACAATGAAGGGGAACAGCCTACCTGTAACGACGCGTGAAAGAGACCTGGGGGTGGACGTAACACCTAATCTATCTCCTGAGGCACATATTAATAGGATAACGACAGCAGCGTACTCTACACTGGCAAAAGTTAGAACATCATTCAGAAACCTAAGTAAGGAGGCATTTAGGGCGCTTTACACTGCCTACGTAAGGCCAGTCTTAGAGTATGCCGCCTCATCATGAAGTCCCCATCTGAAGAAGCATATAATGAAACTGGAAAAGGTTCAGAGGTTTGCAACGAGACTCGTCCCAGAGCTACGAGGGATGGGGTATGAAGAGCGCCTGAGGGAACTGTGCCTTACGACACTAGAAAAAAGAAGGGAGAGGGGGGACATGATAGGAACGTATAAGATACTCAGAGGAATTGACAGAGTGGACATAGACGAAATGTTCACACGGAATAGTAACAGAACGAGAGGACATGGATGGAGGCTTGAAACTCAGATGAGTCACAGAGATGTTAGGAAGTTTTCTTTTAGCGTGAGAGTAGTGGGGAAATGGAATGCACTTCAGGAACAGGTTGTGGAAGCAAATACTATTCATAATTTTAAAACCAGGTATGATAGGGAAATGGGACAGAAGTCATTGCTGTAAACAACCGATGCTCGAAAGGCGGGATCCAAGAGTCAATGCTCGATCCTGCAGACACAACTAGGTGAGTACAACTAGGTGAGTACACACATACAGGGCCTGGGGGGTAGGGCCCTCCGTACCCCCCAGCACAAACCCTTCCTTGCCCCTGCATAATGCCCATCATGAAACCCAAATCCTCCCCCTCCCCTTACCCCAAGTAGCCCCTGCTTTCCCAGCCCCTGGTCTTCTCCCTGCCCCAAGCAGGCCTGAGCAAGACCAAAGCCCTCTATCCCCCACTCCACCTCCCTCCAAACCCCTGTCAACTACACCGCAGGAGGGCGTGCCCTCTCCCCAAGCAATCCCTGCTCCCTCACCCCCAGGACTTCTTCCTGACCCAAGCAGGCCTGAGGAAGACCTAAGCCCTCCACCCCCCACTCCACCTCCCCCTGAACCCCTGGCAACTACCTCACAGGAGGAGGAGCCTACCCAAGTAGCAAGGACCATAGAACAACCTCCTACACTTGTAGGGAGTGTGGGCGAAATTGGATATAAGAAAGTGAGCTTCAAGGTAATGTACTCAAACATTGATGGGATTACCAATAAAGCAAGTGAACTGGCAGAAAGGGTGCAAGAAGAAAACCCTGATGTAATAGGACTAACAGAAACAAAATTGTCAGGAGTCATAACAGATGCTGTGTTTCCAAAGGCCTACTATATAGTAAGGAAAGAGAGGGAAGGGAGAGGAGGTGGAGGAGTGGCCCTGCTGATAAGGAAGGACTGGAGTTTTGATGAGATGGAAATTCCGGGCTGTGACGGATTCAGAGATTACATAACAGGAACTATAACAATGGGTGGACCTAAGATAATAGTGACAGTCATTTACAACCCTCCCCTAAATGACAGAAGACCTAGACAGGAGTTTGATAGGAACAACATGGTAACCATTAATATAATAGAGAGAGCAGCTTCAGTTGCCTGCAGGAATGGCTCAAGACTCTTAATCATGGGTGATTTCAACCATGGAAAGATAGACTGGGAGAATGGGGACCCACATGGTGGTGCAGATACGTGGCGAGCTAAACTCTTGGAAGTGGCAACAAGGAATTTTCTGAGCCAGCATGTCAAGGAACCCACAAGAATGAGAGGCAATGATGAACCAGCTAGACTCGACTTAATATTCACCCTGAATGAGTCAGAAATAAGGGAAGTCAAAGTTGAAGCCCCCATAGGAATGAGTGACCACAGTGTACTGACCTTTGAGTACTTGGTGGAGGTAGGGATAACCTATCCAAGGATGGGAGTGGAGGGGAAAAGACTGAATTACCGAAGAGGAAAATATGACGAGATGAGGAACTTCCTCAGGGGAATACCATGGGAAACAGAACTTAGAGACAAGAATGTGCAGGTCATGATGGATATTGTCACCCAAAAGTGCCAGAAAGCTGCAGACAGGTTTATCCCCGTCCAAAAGGAGAAAAACGAAAAACAACAGAAAAACCCATGGTTCAACCAGGAATGTAAGGTAGCGAAACAATTGAGTAAAAGAACATGGAGAAACTACAGAAATAACAGAACACCAGAGAGTAGGGAGAGATACCAGAGGGCCAGAAATGAGTACATCAGAGTGAGGAGGGAAGCAGAGAGACAGTTTGAAAATGACATCGCGAGTAAAGCCAAGACCCAACCAAAGCTGCTCCACAGCCATATCAGGAGGAAAACAGCAGTGAAGGAACAAGTGATGAAGCTGCGGAAAGGGGAGAACAGATACACAGAGAATGACAAGGAGGTGTGTGAAGAACTCAACAAGAGATTCCAGGAGGTCTTCACAATAGAACAAGGAGAAGCCCCTGCACTAAATGAGGAGGCGGCAACCTTGGAAACCTTGGAGGAATTTGACCTCACCAGTGATGAGGTCAAAAGGTGTCTGCTGGAGCTAGATGTGACAAAGACTGTTGGGCCTGATAGAATCTCACCATGGATACTAAAGGAAGGTGCAGAAGCACTAAGTGTGCCACTCTCTATGGTGTATAACAGGTCACTGGAAACAGGAGACTTACCAGAAAGTTGGAAGACAGCTAACGTGGTCCCAATATACAAAAAGGGTGACAGGCAAGAGGCACTGAATTACAGGCCAGTTTCCTTAACTTGTATACCATGCAAGGTGCTGGAGAAGATCGTGAGGAAAAGGCTCGTAGAGCATCTGGAGGGAAATAACTTTGTAACGCACCACCAACATGGGTTCAGAGATGGTAAATCGTGCCTCACAGGTTTAATAGAATTTTATGACCAGGCAACGAAAATTAGGCAGGAAAGAGAAGGATGGGCTGACTGCATTTTCCTGGATTGCCAAAAAGCCTTTGACACAGTACCCCATAAAAGGCTGTTAAAAAAGTTGGAGCAACAGGCAGGAGTAAAAGGGAAGGTGCTCCAGTGGATAAAAGAGTACTTAAGCAACAGGAAACAGCGAGTAACGGTGAGGGGGAAGACATCAGAGTGGCGAGATGTCACCAGCGGAGTCCCACAGGGCTCAGTACTTGGACCCATCCTGTTTCTAATATATGTGAACGATCTTCCAGAGGGTATAGACTCATTCCTCTCGATGTTTGCTGATGATGCAAAAATTATGAGAAGAATCAAGACGGATGAAGATAGACAGAGACTACAGGATGACCTGGATAAACTGGAGGAATGGTCTAGAAAATGGCTGCTGAAGTTCAACTCTGGAAAGTGTAAGGTGATGAAAT